>NC_054825.1:135566815-135866815 GCF_018345385.1 Vulpes lagopus
ATGTATATATAAATTATGTTAAGATTTCAGCATTTTTCAAGCAAAAAAGTCAATGGAGACTGTTATATTACTGAGTGTTATTTTTCAAAACTGCATGTCTATTTTTTAAGATCGTATAGTTTACTTGTTATAGCTTTGTCTACACTGACAATTTGACTCACCTGATTATTTGCTCTTGAGTATTTCAATTTCCCAATATGAAAAATGATTAAAAAAAACAAAGCTCAGGCATTTAACATCTTGTGGAGGCCAAAAAAAAATCATGAAATGTTTCAAGAATCTTCATCTGTGATACACAGAGTGAACACCAGATAGGAGAGCCTAATGTGTATTAAAAGACTGAAATTAAGAATGTTTGGCCACTTGCCAGTTAGGCAAAACCAGCCTCAGGAAAATTTACATAGCATTTCAATTCTTGAAGTTGCCAGAGCATTGGTTATGGTGCTTGAATTTCTCCTTTTTTCCACTTTACATGTTTAATTTCATGCGTTAATTGCATTGAAAGTTCTCAGAGTAATAACACTGGCCTTGTGTTTTTTTGGTTTTTTGGTTTTTTTTTTTTTTGTCATTCCTAGATTGCAAAGCCAGAGCTTCCTAAAAACAATTCCTCCTCTCATGAGGCCACACATGTGTTTCGCCCCTGACATTTCAGTGATGCAAGGACACTGTGATAAATCAACTTCTCATGTAATTACAGAACCTAAATGTGTAACATCCATCAACCAACTGTTTCTGTTTTCTCTCCGTATGCTCTTTGTGGCCCCTTCCTCTTAGGAATTAAAACAGGCAGGCCGGATTTGTACATTTTTCATAGTGCTTCCAGTTTTTCTTAAGGTACACGGCTTCATTCCACACCTGCTCTGGGTTCTCCCGTGTGCCTCTTTCTTGCCCCTGTTGGCCTCACCCTTCCAACTTTATCTGACAAGGCACTCCAGCCCTTAAAAGGAGAAATTTAATTATAATTGAACCCTCATTTGATTGTGTTGTTAATGTGAAATTTAAAGGAAATACAAAGACCATTTTAAGAAAAAAATGGAATCTTTAAAAAGAAATAAATTATAAGCTTAATTGACTCAAACTAATTCACTACCTTATGCAATCAGGACACACTTCCTGTCACTCTGCAAGTCTTTTTCTATGGATTCCTCACCCTTCTGCTTGGATTCTCTGAGTAGCAAAAGAATAACATAATTTAGGTTGATCTAAAGGTCATTTGGAGAGTCTCCAGATGTCCAGTTAACTAAACTACAAGAATAAAGGGTTTGGGGCTCCCACTTAAATTTCATTTTCTGTACTGTGACTAACTTGTAGCTGTGGATGTGTGAATTTCTTGATGAGTTTCCTTGGCCTCATCCCCAGTATAGTGAACCCCTAGACAGCTCATCTGTGCTTTGTTCTCACCCAGCATGCTCTTTGTTTGGAGTTGGTGGTGATGGATGCGTGTGGCATAAAAAAAACCCTACGAAATCATTCAAACAGAAGGAACAGGAGAGGATTAGAGGAAACCAGCTGGCTAGAATGAAATTGGCAGGGTTCAGCCAATGAAAGTCAACTTGCCAAGATTTAGTCTTCTGTTAGGTCATCTGTTTCCTCCTAACTAAACAACTCTTGGATATTTATAGACATAAATGAATTTTTATTCTCCTCAATAGCCAATAACTTGTCATTTCTGGTATTTGAATGTCAGTCATGGGGAAAAACAAGGACTTGTATACAGAACACTCAAGCATAGTCGCCTTCAAGTGGAAAACAAGGAACAGATATATTATTTTTCTACACTGAATGCCAAACCAAAACAGAATTTGTGGAGACTTTATACAGTTGGCAGACATTATACATACTGCTGGACAGCTGCACATTATTTATAAGACTTTCCAAAGTTTAAGTATTTTTTAATGTGTACATTTCCAGCCCTCTAACTTCAGGCTTCCAAATTACCTGTAGAGTCTATAATCACTTTAGGTGACAAGGTGTTTCCTCACCTTTTTTCAACCCAGGTCTGAATCTCAGGAAAAAAGACCTATTGCTCAAAGTTCAATTCATACTTCACCTGCTGAGGCAGTTAGCTTGTCTATTGTTTACTTGTTTAATTTTGCTATAGTACATATCTCAAAATCTCATTTTTGTATGATTTTCTTAGGAAAATCCATCATTATTTGATTGCATTTTTTTCTGATTTTGTGTGTGTGTGTGTGTGTGTGTGTGTGTGTGTGTGTGTGTGTCAAGGACAAAAAAGTCAAGGGGACTCAGTTTACTGTCACCTAGAACAAAATTTTGACATGTCTGGAGAGGTTGAGAAAATATTATGGGGAGTGTGTGTGTATGTATGCACGCTCATGTACATGCAATGTAATGATGAATTTATATACAGGAAGAGACATATATAAAAGTACATGTGAGTTTACATCAAACTTTTGACTTATGAAAATTTAATTGCCATATTTTTATCTACTGTTAGTGACTTAAAAGGTCTATGATCTTTAGCAATTTGTATTTTGCTGAATATGAATTTAAGTCACATGGGTTACAAGTTTGTGATAGACAGAAATAACCATATCAGTGGTTGTATCCAACTACTCAAACTTACTTATTAGTGAGACCTTTGTGTTTTGTCATAATGTGGGGCACAGAGTAACTTTTGGCAAAAATTACTTTCAATTTTCCTTTAATTAAAAGTACTATCAGTGAAAAGTAAAGAAGTCTATAAAAGCTGAAAGGTTACTAATGTACAGTATGAAAATGTGAATGGAAAACATAATTTGAGGGGAAAACATGCTTCAGATATAGCTAATAGCTTGTAAAAATATTACCTGATGAGATATTTAGGACACTGGTACTATAAAAAGTCGTGATTATATCTTCCTTGAAGTTCTAGAGCAGGAGTTACATACTATAATGTCCCTAGGGCCCAGGGAGGTAATATCAATGAGCTGAGGAACTAGTGAAAGAGCTATTCTGAGAGGTGTGGAGCTGTCGATGACTTGTGAACACATGCCATGACTAAAAGGGCAACAGGCATTCAAATACAATCATCACAGGAAATAGAGGCTAGCACTTGCTGATCTTCCATTTTTCAGAAATACCAGAAATTCAGATTTATTTATTTATTTATTTATTTTTTAATTTTTATTTATTTATGATAGTCACAGAGAGAGAGAGAGAGAGAGAGAGAGGCAGAGACATAGGCAGAGGGAGAAGCAGGCTCCATGCACCGGGAGCCCGACGTGGGATTCAATCCCGGGTCTCCAGGATCGCGCCCTGGGCCAAAGGCAGGCGCCAAACCGCTGCACCACCCAGGGATCCCAGAAATTTAGATTTATATGTGAAATTTCCCACTTTATAAATTATCAACTCAATAAAAAAAAACAAACAACCAAAAAAGATACTCTGCGGGCCAAAAAAGAAAAAGATAAAAACAAACAAAAACACAGTCCACAGAAACTATCTACTTTTCAACTTCTGGCTTTAGGTCCTCACAAACACATGTATATTTGCTCAGAAAAAAGGTGATAGTGTTGCTTACCAATATCTGAATCATAAAGAGATGTGCCATTAAAGGAAGTCTTCAGATTCCCTGTTGTTGAAACACCATCCTCAAAGTTTCTTCTAGAATTTCCAGAATGTCCTCCATGAAAGAGTTGTCCAGTGATAGTCATTTGCACAAAGCTTAGAAGGCAATAGGGAACAAGATGCCATTATTTTCTGGAAGCAGTTCTGTCTAGCCATGGGAGACATGATTCATGGGGACTTCTCCATAAGCCCTTGACAACCACCCTTTTTGCTGCCTTACACTGAAATGCTGGTAGCAATTTTCCAGAAATTCTTGAAAAATGCACAGCTTCCTGGGGCTTCCTTGAAAAACCACAGGATTCAGTGCTTACAGCTGAGGGGATCAATAGGCACTCTGCCCCCATGTGCTTCCTAAGTTTTAAGGTTGTTTAAGCCTTTCATCCCTTATACTTCATAAGACTCTTTTCATAACTGCAATATACATAGTGGCTTCCAACAAAACCATGACTGATATACATAGTATTTGAATGAATAGAGAAAATGTTTTCTTAGATGAGTTATAGAATCATAGAACTGCAGAGCTACAAAGAATGTGGTTACTGAAATTGATTTAATTGATTATTGAATAAGATCAGAAAACTATTTTCCTTCATGGCACTGAAATTGATTTAATTGATTATTAAATAAGTTCAGAAAGCCATTTTCCTTCATGGATATTTAATCCGTTGTTTGCTCAGATATAGTTCATGTATTCAGTGAGATATTTTTATCTGCCTGAACAGATGGTTGAGGTAGGTAGGTGCAGAATGAAGAGAAGGTGGGTAGGAAATAAAAGATGGGATTGTACTGTACATCTCTTAATAAGTGGAACAAACCTCCATAGAGACTACTTGCTTTATCTCTTTTTTCAGTTTTGGTTTCGGTTGACATGCGTCAAAATAAAGTGCCAAATATGGATTAAATTAATTCTATTTGATTGCTTAAAAGAAAATCTATATTGTTTATGTACTGCTAAAATCTCCATGCTAAACAACTTTCAACTATGCTTTCCCTTTACACACACATGCCCACAGCACACACATATGGCTATTCAATCTTAATCCCAGTTTATTCCTGCAGTAACTTAACTTCAGCCCTTTTTGATGTTGTTTTTAAAAGTGATTTATTTACTTGACAAATATTTAATGAACACTTACTATGCACCACATCCTCTTCTGGACACTCAGGATGCAGGAATAAAACAGATAGATTTACATTCTTGCAGGGGAAAATAGATAATAAACAGATGCATATATAAATATGTAGTAAGGGCACCCAGGTGGCTCAGTTGGTTAGACATCTGCCGTCAGCTGGGGTCATGATCCCAGCATCCTCTAATCGAGTCCTATGTCGGGCTTCCTGTTCAGAGGGGAGTCTGCTTCTCCCTCTCCCTCTACCCTTCACCCCTTCTCGTGCTGTCTCTCTCACAAATAAATAAAAAAAATATTTCTAAAAAGTAAACTTTAAGTATATAATAAGCACTGTAAGGTGTTCAAGAGGTATCTGGAGGTGTGTGGAAGGTTGGATATATTAGCAGAACCTAAGTAAAGTGATTGACTAGTGTAAAGAGCAGGGAAGACAAATGTGGCTATTTGGTAGAAGGGGAGGCTCAAGAGGAAGCAGAACCCAAAATCCTATAAGCCATCATCAGGACATCAGTTTTTATTCTGAAGAGAGGGTAAGTCATGGAAGGGTTCCACGCAGAGGGGTGATAGGACCTAATTTTCAATTGTAATACAACCACTCTGGGAAGCTATGTGGAGATTTGAATGGGAGGTCAAGAATAGAAATTTATGAAGTTAAAACTGAAATTGTCTGCCTTGCAGGTGTCAGGATACTAATGCTCTCAGGTCTCAGTATCTTTATCTGTGAAATATGAAGGTTACTAATACTTATATCCCAGTATGCTGAGGGAATTAGATGAGTTAAGTAACATATACAGGGTATTTAGAACCTGTCTAAGTAGGTGTCAGCCAGCAAGGGTAGTGGTCGTAGTGGTAACAACCAAAGTAATGGTAGAAGAGACACTCTAATCCCCTGACAGATAGTAAGCCCCAGGAACAATTCAATCTTTGTCTTTCCAGAGTTTTTCCTATACACATGCAGGCTATCATACACATAGTATTCTGCTGATTTGATATTCTTTCAGAAATGGGACTTACACACTTTTCCCCCCTCTAAATCCTTTATGTTTTTACTCAGCAATATTTATGGACATTCTATTCTATTAAGTAGTCCCCTCACATATTTGTGGTTTTGCTTTCCACAGTTTTAGTTACCCATAGTCAACCATGGTCTTGAAGTAGATGATCTTCCTTCTGACAGACCTAAGAAGATCAATTGTAGCCTAACATTGTCCATGTCATTCACCTCACTTCTCCCCACTTCACCTCATCACACAAGCATCATCACAAGCAGAAGGTGAGTACAGTACGAGAAGATACTTAGATCACATTTGCATAACTTTTCTTACAGTATTGCTATAATTTTTTTTAATTTATTTGACAGAGAGTGTGTGAGCACTACTTGTAGGGAGAGGCAGAGAGAGAGAGAGAGAGAGAGAGAAAGAGAGAAGGAGAATCTCAAGCAGACTCTGCTGAGCTGAGTCTCATGACCCTGAGATCATGACCTGAGCTGAAATCGAGTCAGACACTTAACCAACTGAATCACCCAGGTGTTCCATTTTATTATCAGTTATTATTGTTAACCTCTTATTATGCCCAATTTATAAATTAAACTTTGTCATAGGTATGTATGTACTAGAAAAAGAATATAATATATAGAGTTCAGTTCTATCCATGGTTTATGCATCCACTGGATCTCAGGACATACCCCTGTAGATAAGGGGGGATTACCATATATCAGAGCAAGTAGATCTAAATAAAGTGTTTAGTTTGCACAGTATTCCATACTGTAGATGCACTGCAATTTAACATTTCTTATTCCTGTTTGAGGTTTTCTGTTTTTCTTGCCACGACATACACTGCTGTGATCATTTCATGTCATCATGTATCATTTGTGCCCAAGTTGCTATGGGATAAATTCCTAGAGGTGGGGCTGATGGCTTGATGGTTACATGCATTTTAAGTCTGAATTGCCACTAGCAAATTACATTTTAAATAGGTAGTTTTGGTTTACAATCCTACCAATGATATGTCTATTCACACAATCATAGCAATCACATTATTTCTTAAATTTTGATAGTCTAAGGTCAAAAATTCATCTCTTTTCAGTTTGCATGAGTATAAACAATAGAAATATTTGGCATATTTTCTTACTTTTATTGGTTCATGTTTTTTTCATTTTTGACTAGATTATAGTGTTGTGCTTTTATTTTTTCTATTTTTTGTTTCTTTCCATTACTGCCTTGAATCTTTTTTTAAAAAAAGATTGTATTTATTTATTTATTTATTTATTTATTTATTTATTTATTTATTTTTTAATTCTTGTGAGTTGGGAGAGGGACAGAGGTCATCTCAAACAGACTCTGCACTTAGAGCACAGAGTCCAAAACCAGACTCCATCTCACAATCCTGAGATCATGACCTGATCCAGAATCATGTGTCAGACACTTAAGCAAATGAGCCACCCAGATGCCCCCAAAGAGGTCTTTTGATGTGAATAATATTGTTTCTTATATTGCCCACATTTCCTTCTCACATGTGATTTGTTTTTAACCTCCACTGTGGTGATAATTAAGGTGACTGTCTATGGCATAATATATTTCTAAAATATTTTTTTTAGTCAAATCTACCAATAGTTTCTCTTTCAACTTCTTGATTTTTTTATGCTGCTTCAAAAAGCCTTATGCCCAGTTTAAGCAATATTCTAATATTTTATAATCCTGAAATATTTCTGTGTGGGTCAGTGATGAATCTGGAATGTATTTTAGCCTTGATAGTGCAGAGACAACTATTTCAGTGAAAAAATACTCAAATATTAAGAAAGAATTCTTTTCTAAAGTAAAAATGTGCTCTATTTCCTGCTCTGGGTAGAAAATCCTCTGTGTGATTGTCCACACTTTCCTTTTCCTCTCCGTGCCTACTTTAGAGGACATGGGCTTTATATATCAGTGTCTAGGTGAAGGAGCCTGGATCCCTGAGCCTAAACTAGAAGGAGGCTCCAGATCCACACTGAGCTCTCAGATCAAGAAACAGATCTTTGTGGGTTAAGCCCTGTGCAATGGGGGCTTTTTGTTACTACAGTACAAACATACCTATTCTGACTAATGCAGGCATCAAACGTAAGTAATCATACTCTGGTGTGGGTTAAAATTGCTACAAGATTTCTGAGAAATAGAAAACCACAGACTATAATAGTGAAAAGTAATTATTTCATGAAAGAGTAGAGATTTAAAAGGTAGAGAATGACGAGTACATATAAGATTGTAGGGCCTAGGGCATCCCGGGGGGCTCAGCAGTTTAGTGCCTCCTATGGCCCAGGGTGAGATCCTGGGGTCCTGGGATAGAGTCCCACATAGGGCTGCCTGCATGGAGCCTGCTTCTCCCTCTGCCTGTGTCTCTGCCTCTCTCTCTCTCTCTGTGTCTCTCATGAATCAATAAATAAAATCTAAAAAAAATATATATATATTGCAGGGCCCATGTGAGCACCATGGGCAACAAGGTATAAAAATCACAGGAAGCGTATTAGAGAAGTAGGAGGAAGTGGGAATGCTAGATAAGTAGATCCAGACTATTCTTTAATATGAAAAAGCTAAGTCAAAACAGAGATAGCTAAATCAGGCGAGCTATCCATAGGCATTTTCTGGAAGGTACTTCTTTCCCTGTCTTGAGGATGCTTCTTCTTTTCCTAATGATTTATCTTGGGTGTTGTTTTCTGTGCACAATGCTTCGATATCAACTGTGAGAGTAGTAGCCCAGGCTGTCCCTCTGTTGATTGCTGTCCCTCTGGCCTCAGGGGAACCACTTGTCACATCATAGTGACTATGATGTCTACTACTGCAGAGGAGAAAAAATTCTTAGCTGTTGCAAAACATTTTCTAGTGATTTAAGGATCTAGCAGTCTGCCAACTCACTGTTATAACGAGCTGTGGGGCTTTTCCCTTGGATTTTGCAGGACGTGCCCTTGAATTATTTATAACAGAGCAGCCACCTGCTTGCAACAATTTTCCATTTTGCCTTGTGCTTAACTGGCCTTGTCAACTGGTATTGCAGGTACAGTGGCACTCTGCACTTCACCCTTCAACCTCCTATTAGAACATACTGACTGTGAGCTGCCACACACCTTAAAAGTTCCTTTCCACTATATCCATGGCTTTTGTCTAAATAGATAGTCTTATATGCTTCATTATGAAGAGCTGTGCTGGTTCAACTGTTCAACCAGGTGCTGTCAACTCTGGTGCTACTCCTTTCCTGAAAGACGGAAATTTATGAATATATATGCTTGTGTTGACAAAAAGCTATTTGAGTGGTGGGAAGGGGAAACCAACCCACCTACATTCAAAAGCACAGCTCTGTGCTGGCAAACAAGCAATGTCTTCACTTTTTTCTTCCTCCACTTTAACAAAAAGAAACATTACATGTTTGAGTAGACAACAAGAGGTACCATTAGGATTCAGAAAATTGAAAATCTAGACTGCAATAAAAAAAAAGACAGTCACAGGGGAATTTGTAACGGTTTCCCTACATTTTAGTGGAATACTTCCGTTTTTTATTCACCCTGCAAACAGTGTTCACAAACAACAGCAAAGAACAAAAGCTGTGATTTATATTTATGGACAGGTATACATGCACCCCTGACCTCCTGCTGCCTCCCTCACCCTCTGTACCAGAAACAATTTATGGAGGCTGGTCTAAATAAACATTAAGGAGGCAAGGCCACAAACTGACAGCCAGGAAAATCAATGGTCTCCAGAAACCAGCAAGTAGGATCAATAAAAGAGATTAGGCATCACAAGCTAGTGTAAGGCAGTTACAGGTAAATGTGGCTTGCTCTTCATCTGACAAGGTTCTCAGCAACAGGATAAAAACTCATATAAACAGAAGCACGCAGTGGGTAGCCAATGGAGGCTCCTCCTGAGTTGTGGAGACTGATAGATGACCCCAGAATGAAAGGGATTTATACAGAGGCCAGTGGGAATTTTCAATTGCTTTTCCAGCATCATCTCACATACCTGGGCAGTCGCCCTTGGGAAGCAGTGCAGATATATCTTTTGAAAATCTCTCTGCTTTTGCTTCTCACTAGTTAGCATTCTTTGGATTTATTTATTACTCCTCCTTGACAAAGGCCAACACATCTTTGCCCTCCCCAACCTCCTACACACACACACACACACACACACACACGTGCACACACATACACACTTATTCACCATTACTTTTATTAACAGAATAACTTATACTCACATGCACAGCGAGCAGGTAGGGGAACTGTTAGGGTGCAAACGTAAACATATATATATATATATATATATATATATATATATACAGTCTCCAAAGAAAAGTCATCCACTCATAACTTAAAACATTGGACTGTTAACTTGCAAGCTTGATTTAACAACAGCAAAATAAAAGACAATCACATTGTTGAGTTTGTAAGTTAATATCCAAAGCTTAACGAAAGAAGGAAGGATAATTACGTTCTTGAAAAAGAGGAACTCTGATAAAGGATGGACCAAGGCAAAATAGCTATTGCCTATTTATAGAACTAGCCAGTTAAAACTTGAAATTCAAATCTTAGCTTCATAGGAATGGTTACATTAAAAAAAATAGTGCTTTACTTTGCCTCAGGAATTCCATTTTTGAAGTGGAGATAAGCCTTCTGTCTGACAAGAATATGATAAAACGAGATGAAGAGGAAGACAGTAAAAAGAGGAAGTTTAGTTTTTCAGAACACTAAAATATGATTAAGAATTTAAGTGAGCTTTAATTGAGGGACAGGAGAGATGTGAGTCTCTCAGTTGTAGCAGATTGGGAAAAATATCACATCATTCTGATATACCTCCCACACCTCAAGTCTGGGCTTACCTGGCGACTTGCTTTGACAAATGTGATGTGCTGGAAATTGTCACTGGTATGAGTTCTGAGCCTAGGTTTCAAGAAGCCTTAAATCTTATTATCTTGGGCAGCCTGGGTGGCTCAGTGGTTTAGTGCTGCCTTCAGCCCAGGGTGTGGTCCTGGAGACCCGGGATCGAGTACCACGTCAGGCTCCCTGCACGGAGCCTGCTTCTCCCTCTGCCTGTGTCTGCCTCTCTCTCTATTTCTCTCATGAATAAATAAATAAAATCTTTTTAAAAAATCTTATTATCTTGATGCTCCTGATGAACCCACTATAAACAAACTTAAGTTTTAGTCTTCAAGATAACAAAGTAAATGTCTCTTACAAAATAGTAACTTTTACTTGGCTTTCAGAGCTTTTCTTGTATCAGCTGTTTCTCAAAAATAATCACCATAAAATAATCCTTATGCCAAAGAGGATTATTTGGGGTGAGAAATTCTGCTCCCCTTCATTCCATACCTCAAATGGAAAATGAATACCATGCCAGAACATAGAGATACCTGGAATTCCCCGCTACAAAAAGATTCACCAGTCTCTTGTTCTTTGTACTTGGTGTGCTTGGTGAGGTCATACAAAGATTCTGCTGAACCCTTTTCTGCTTATATTCTCTCAGGCCAAATCATTTCCCAATACAGAACCATGCCAGTCTTCTCTAACCTGAGGTCAGGCTCAGAGTGAAATATCAGATACAGATTACCAAATACTTTGATTTACTCCAAACTCTGATTTTCAGTTTCTTTGTGAGCTATGTATACATAGCCTGGACAAATATGAACATTATTATATAGCCATGCCCTTGGAGTTTAAAGAAATTTATGCTGGCCATGAAGGAGATCAGTCATCATTCTAGAAGGCATTGGCATGTCTTTTCACTTTGTATTGAGCTTGGTTTTCATGTCAAGCCAATTTTTTTATGGAAGATCACAACCCATTTTGGCCTATGATAAAATCATTATTGAGGAAATCATTATGTGAATCTTTCTGGAATGATACCGACTATTTTGTTCCAACTGCTCCTCTCTCATTTCCAATTGGAATTAAATAAAGGTATATTTGGCATAAAAATGATTGTATTCATAACGCAACAAAGAAAGCACAACACAGTAAATCACTTCCAACATCTGCCATTTACTTGCTTATGCAAGCTTAGACAAGTCACTTAGCTTCTCACCCTCTTTCCTTGGATTACAAATATAGTGTCTGTCTTACATTCTTCATAAGGTAGTTGTGAAGTTCAAAATAAAGAGACAGCATAAAAGAAGCTTTACATCAAATGTAAATGGTTGTAGCATGTAAAATATAAGTAATGCAGTATTTATGAATCTAGTCACTTAACAAACAGCAGATAATCACTACGCCAGAAGCAAAGATGACTAGGGTAGGGCTCTTGTAAATGTAGGCTCATATTCTAAATTCAGAAAAAATAAATAAGCAAAAACTATTTGGGAAAAGTAGAAATGAAGATCACCCACCATCACCACTACTTCCACAATTAATAAATATTAAGAGTTAATACAGTATCTGCCCTCTGCTAAGCTTTTTATATGCATTACCACACTTAAGCCTCATAATCCTCTATAAAGAGGAAATTCTTTTCACTATTTTACAAATGAGAATATTGAAGTTTTTGAAATATTGAGGCATTGCGCATGACACTAAAACTTCAACTTAGAATATCAGAATAGGTGGAAGTTTTAGGTGAGTTTATTTTTAAATATTTCAGGTCCCTGTGTACTATCTAGTTGATAAATTATTATAGTGACTATTTAGAAATAGTGTGAACACCAATCTGAAATATAGATTTGAAGATCATCAGTGGCTATCACAACTTGGGGGTTTTATCTCCACAGGAGAGTATTAGCAGAAAGGAAGAAGAAAAATAAAGACAATCATGTCTAGGTTGTCCATTCTCCCAAGGAGACCCAGGTTCCAAATATTTGGGTTTTTGGTTTGTTAAGGAGTCAGAGTTGAGTTTATGCCTTAGAGAGGCCATAAGTCAGAGAAGAGTTCCCATATATTTTCTCTTAAGTTCCTGAAATCAGCTCATCCCTGGTAGAGCAAGCAGAAGCTACACTATCAATCACCAGCTACTCTGAAGCAAGAACTCCAGAACATCATGACATCTCAGCACTCTTTAATGACTAAGGATTGATTTTAGTGAGTAATAAATGACTATTTATTTAAAAGAAATTACATTTTTGTTTTCATTTTATTTTATATATTTATCTTTAATAATATCTTTTTATATGTTGCAGGGATTATCTCTTCCATATTGCTTATTTTACAGTGATAGTAATTTTGGTCCTTGTATCTAAAATTCCATTACTGATACCTACAGACCAACCAAAGCTTGTATGTTGGTGTGCACATAATAGAAACACCACATCTGTGGGTTCATATTCCAAGGGAGGTGGACTTTGCAACTTCACTTTTCCAACGATAGCAAAAGTTAGCATTAAACATGGGTGGGGGGGGAGAAGGTTGGTATACATATCCAGCTGATAATAGTAGGACTAGCAAAGCATTAGCAAAGCATGATCATAACTAGCAAACAAAATAATTTTACCTAACTCATCTCGATTTTTTTAAAGAACAGTTTATAAATCTGGGGCACCTGGATGGCCCAGGCAGTAAGCATCTGCCTTCAGCTCAGGTCAGGATCACAGGATCAAGCTAGGGCATCAGTATCAGGTTCACTGCTCAGTGGGGAGTCTTCTTCTCTCTCTCCCTTTACCCCTCCCAGCCTTCTGGGCTGTCTCTCTCTCAAATAAATAAATAAAATATTTAAGGAAAAAAGAGAATAGTTTATTAATCTGAGTTAACTAGCTAAGATAATGATTCTCAATAATAAAATAAATGTCTATATCTCCTAAAGAGGTGGAAACCAGTGTAAGATACATTTCAGAAATTTTAATATTTGGAATAGAGCCTTCTTATAAAAGTTACCCCAAAGTGCTTGTAGTTAGATGATGATGTATTGCAAGACTCATTATTACTTGTATTCTTGCTTATGTGCTATGGATCATATTGGTCATGGAATCATTCAAAAATCATCAGTTCATCTTAAAATACCAAAATTATCTTTTTGCTTGAAAGTCTTTTTTTTTTAGTTTTTAGATATACATATCAGAAAATGAAATGAGATGATATCATATAATTTCCATTGTGTATATTATCAATCTGAATTATTCTGGATTAAAAGTAGGTTCTCCACTGAAAATAATACAGATTGACTCATTTAGGAACAGACACTACATAAATGGGTAATATAAAGTTTTGGTCTTAATTGTAAATAAACTTTCACTGATTTTGCACATTCAATTCACTAAGAAATGGTTATTACTAGGCAAAAATTAATTCATTCACAAATAGTCATTTGTAAGCAGAAATAGTTAAAATCTAAAATTTTCCTAAGGCATAGATCAGTAAATTTGCCACTTTTTTTTTAAGCATTTTAGCATAGAAAATAGTGAGGCAAAATGACAGTTTTCCATCTGTGATATTTGAGGTGTGAAGGAAATGTGTTGTACTTTTTTCTAACTTACATAGAAGTGATCTTGGGTTGGCTTCCAAATGAAGAAAATATTTTTACACAGCTACAGTGTAAGGATATTGCTGGAATGAATAGAGAAATAGTCTTCATTCTTAAAGGGCTTGAAATTTGGAGCATATCACCAACAATACACATTTGCAGAGCAATGAACAATTTCCAAGATACTTTTACCTTCATTATATCAATTGAGCTTTACAAAACCCTGAGAAGAAAGAGAAAGAGAACTTCTCAATCTACAAAATTTTAATTTTTAAAAATAAAATTAGCTTTATTTTTTGCTTATCGTGTGGAATTTCTGAACATTCAAAAGTTATTTAAAGAAAATAAAAAATTCTTGACATCCCACCATACAGATAACCAATGTAAATATTTCCATGTATAGGCTTGAAGAACTTTTTTCTAATAATATTATAAATGTGCATATATACTACATATAATGGTTTTAAGCTGCTTTTTTCCATATACCAGTAGTATATTTTATGTCCATTAATTAGATATCTACATTATGATTTTGAAATGGCTGTTCATTTGCTCCCAAAATACAATCAGTGTTTAAATATAATCTTTAGGAAATTGAAGTTGCTAGACAACTAGACATAATAGAGTGAGATGAGTACTCCTTTATTATTACTATTTGAAATAACTGATATATGTTAAATATTTTAAAAATATTAACCAGAAACAGGTTTCAATTCTGTAAAAACTCAAAAGCACTTCTTCACAACAAAGCATTAAAATGGGAGCTAAAAAATTGCTGGCCGAATAGGTAAACATTCAGTATAGATACCTTTGAAGCAAAAGTGAACTGAAAGATAATACTTGGCTGGGAAATAAATTACATTTTAGCCATTTTGCCTAACATAATTTCCTTCATATTTCCTCATAATAAACAGAAATTAGTTTGGTTGCCAGAATCAACCTCATAATTGATAAAGATAATTGGATTATTTAAAAATCTGTAGTGCAACTCAGCTTGATTACTTTGTTACCTTTGAATTTCTGAGGAATAAATCAGCTTTGAGAGCAGACCTCCTTTAAAAAAAAAATCCAAATTGGAGTCTAATCCTGGTTTAAAATATCTTAAAATGTTTCTTAGTTATCTTTCTCATTTTGTCTAAGGGCTTCAAAATGCTCTGTAGACACTATCTCATTAATTCTTAGAGGATCCCTGGGCAGCAATTGTAGTAGAGGTTTTCCTATTACTATTACCATTCCCATGAAATGGAGGCCCTGGGAGATTCCATGAATTGCTCAAGGTTATAGACTGAAGCCAAAGAGTAGCTAAACCCAGAATTCAGGTCCCTGGGCTCCCCTTCCATATGGCATTTTCTCTCTGCAATAAATAACATTGCTTTTCTGGAAGCTGACTCTCTGATCATGTTTTGTGCGCAGAACTCAAGTTAATAGATGTTCCTCAGTGCTATGATATTCATTTAGACAGAGGCTGTGTATGCTTATGAAACAGCACTCTGAGTCCCTTTGTTTTGCCCTCATAATGATCTTTTGGGATTTCCCTGTGATTGGTAGGACTATGGAGATTGGTATCTATCATAAAGTAGACTAAAATGACAATATTAGCTCATTCACAATTCCATCACCCACTGCATATAGACACAGGCAGAGTTTAGATAAGTTGAATAAAAGGTCCCTCAAGATTTGACAAACTCGGTGACTCATCAGAAAAATCACAGGTTGAATGGTATAAATTCTTCAAAATCAGGTAGACAATTCTGAAAAGTGTATACTTGGAGAGACTAGGACTTTCTTCCTTGAATGTAATTCCCTCCTACTCATTTTAAAATCAGCTAGAAGGTTAACAATTTTTTTTTAATACTGGACTTCCCACTGCTACTTCCTGGCATGAAGTCATAATTCTCTGTTTGTGGCATCATAATCATTTCCATAGCAACTGATGGTGATATCAGAGCTCAAGAGTAGAGCTTCAAGAGGGAAAGGAAATAAAGGGACAGATGATATCTTAAAAATAAAGATTATGTTTTCAAGCAGATGTTCTTAAAAGAAAAGAAATGAATGGGAAGATTACCCACATTAGGGGAAAATTATAATTAGAATGTAGATGCTTATTAAGTAATCATTCAGCTAATGATCTCTTTTCTAGAACAAAGGATATAAATTGAAAAAGGGAAGAAATGAGGGAAATATATCAATGAGAGGATCTTTTATGAACCAATCTATTATTTTAAATACAGATGGCAATATATTTCTTAAATATAGCTGAGGATTCTTAGTGTTTGATGTACACTAAAGAGATAGTTATAATGGCAAGCACTGCTAAATCCATAGGGAAATCTGAGTTGTGTGTTTTCACTGAGGTACTCTGAGGAAGATATGCGATAAACTATGTTTGTGTATTAGTGATATAAGCAGTTTAACACTAATTATCAGAGTAGAGATTAAATCTCCCATTTTATCATGACATCATACATACCCTTGCCACACAAAGCATGATTTATGCATTTCAGATTTGTTTGGCCTTTTCTTGTGTTAATGGACATTTATACTCGGAATAACACCAGGAAATGCTGACTCATGTTTCAAACAAACTGAAAGCTGAAAAATTTATTTTTTTAAATTTATTACTGTGGTAGTGGAGAGATAAGAGAGGACAGTACAGTAGGCAGCTTCTAACTTGGCCACCAATGAGCCCTGCTTTCTCGTATTCAGTCTTATATCAGCTGCCTTTGGGTATGGGCTGGATTTAATCTACTTCTAATGGAATATGACAGGAATGATGGGATATCAATTCTGGGATAAGTTACAAAAGACTACAGCTTCCACTGTAGACACTTGATCTCCAGCTGCCCAATTTGGGAAAAACTATCTGTTTGGTCACATGACCAACTTTCAATGTTTTCCTAGAACTTTCCTGCTTTTGACACTGAAAGTCCTATATATGGAATAGTTGGTCACCCTGGAAAGAGGGCCATGGGAGTAAGCTTAGAATTCCCTGCGACCTGCCAACAGCATGTGAATTAAAAGACTACCATCTAAAGAGAGCGCCAGCCACCCTTTTCCATAAGGGCCAGGGAGCAAATATTTTAGGCTTTGCAGGTCATGTAGTCTCTGTTACAATGTTTTAATAGTATATGGGATTTAATTTGGTATGGGAAGACACATAGATATAAAAATGATTGTCATTAAGAAAAAACAGTTTTTATTATACTCACATAGCTTGGTACACAGGGCTATTTGGGGGAAGTATGTGGATACAATGAGCAGTCAGAGAGGAGGACTGCCTGCTGAGAGCTTTTATTGTGGTTTTCCTGGGAAGGAGTGGGCAAGGCAAAGTAAACAGGCTAAGAAGCAAACTTAGGACTGAACAGTCTGAAAAACGTGGGCAGGCTCTGGGCATAGAGGAAGTCCCTAGTTGTCTAGTACCTGGGCCTGGAGTGATTAGGCCAGGGGATAAGGAGATGGTTAGAGATATGGGGTCTGCATTGATTGGTTTGTATACCAAAGGTGATCTCTCAGGCAAGTTGTTTATTATCATTGGGAATTAGCTAACCCTCATAGGGGCTGTCCCTCCCAGGTCAGCAAAGCCCCAAATATCTGAGCATCAAGAATACAGAAAATAAGGAAACATAATTAATACATACAAGGAGTCAACTCTGCCATTGCAGAGCAAAACCAGCCAAAGCCAATATATAAACTAATGAGCATTGCTGTTTCCTGTAAAGCATAATTTGTGACTTCTGTTTAGGGACTGCCAATAGCCATTTGACTTAATTTGGAAGCAGGCCCTTCCCCAACAGAGCCTTCAGAAGAGACTGCAGTCCTGGTCACAGCCTGACTGTGTCCTCATGAGAGATCCTGAGCTAGAACACCACCCCTGCCTCCGTTCCCCACCCCTCACCCCCAGCTAAACTATGCCCAGATTCCTGATCCATAAAAACTATGAGATGATAAATATTTGTTATTTACTGTCACTGTGTTTCAAGTCACTTGTTATGCAACAATAGATAACTAATAAAGATGGGCAGAAATAGCACAGAATCTTGAAAAAGATTTTGAGCATTTAATGAATTTCTTTCTTATTTTTTTTAAACTCTGTGCTACATGCTTGAGCATCCTCTACAACATCTTTGATAAGTCATTCAGATTCAGCTTCAACATTTCTTCTGGAAATTCCTTAGCTCTCAAGAAATCCACTTCACTTTTATAGAATTTCACAATTCTAATCATTTTTAAAAGCATTTCTTGAGATTGGAGTAGAGAAACAAAGTTTTCCCTCTCAAAATCATGTATCGCTCACTGTCAGACCTCAGGTTCTGTGTCTTGACCCTCTAATCCAGTGATTTCCAAACTTTGTTTATGGATTGATGTACCTATCACATTTGACATCTGGAACAGATCATTTTTTAACAACCTTCTCTACACAAATTATTTTCAATAATAACAATGCGGTAATCAGAAATCATTTTAAAATTATTCTTTGTTTTTTAAAAACAATTTTAAAAGAAAAAATAAATTTCACTTTTAAAGATATTATTCAAATTTAGTAATGTGTTGTTGAAATAAAACTTGCATTCACCAAAAAAAAATAATATTCCTCTGCAATGGTTATGAGTGTTTCCATTCTCCCAAAATTTATAAGTTGAAATCCTAACCCCTAAAAGTAATGATATTTGGAGGTAGGGACTTGGGAAATGCTTACATCATGAACATAAGAGCCCTCAGGAATGGGATGGGATTAGTGCCTTTAAAAGAGGCTCCAGAGAAATTCCCTACCCCCACCCACCACATGAAGAGTCAGCGAGAAGGCACCATCTATGAACAAGAAGTTCCTTCCTAACACCAAATCTTCTGGTGCCATGGTTCTGGACTATCAGCCACCCAAATGTGAGTAGTTTATAAGCCACTCAGTCTGTGGTATTTTGTTACAGCAGCCTGAATGCACTAAGGCAAACTTGCCATTTGTAATCTGTTTCACAGCTTTATAATTTAAACCCAAACAAATCTCCAAGTAGTCAGACAGAATGACAAAACTGCTGATACTCAAGTTCTGGTTCTTGAACTTCACAATCACCCTACCAAACATTGTTTATTTCAAATCTACTGTTTCATTGCAGGGATCTGTAATCCCACAGTGACTAAAGACTCTGACCAAGGCAAGCATGAATGGTTCAGAACCATTAGGGACTTACTCTAGAAATCAGTTCCTGGAACAGTGTATTTTGGACACTGGGAATTTTCCAAATTAGCCTCCATGCAGAATACAATGTTTATTGAAGTATATAATAAAAAAAAAATGCCAATCTGAGGCTTACATATCTATCATTAAAACCTAAGAGTAACTGCAACAATTATTTTGAACTCAGACCAACAAAAGCTTTTTGGTGGAGGAATATTTTTTCACTGACATTATTCAGAATTGCTGACACGTGGTGGTAATAAAAAGCAGACTAACTTTTTCTTGGTATTATTTTAGAGTCCCTCTAGTGCCTGCATCAAAGACAATCTTCCCTCACTTCCCTGTGGAAGTCCATTTTATAAAGCTGGGAGAGCAAAGTTTTTCTAGTTAAAACATGAGCGGTAGACTCTCTACCACCTGATCTGGGCCTGGTCATGGAAGAGTCAGTCAAGATCCACAGAGGACATTTCTACAGAAGCACCAGGACTCCGTGGAGGAAATCCACAAATCAAAGTCAAACCTATCTGGAAGAAACTCCTTTGCACTGGAAGTATGTGCTACTGGTGAGAAAAAAGGTTTGAAATGTACAGTGCCAAAGTTGGCCTTGTGGAAATATTTCTGAACTCTCAATCATTAAAAACATTTATCAATTATGCGAGAAAGAAGACAGCAGCATCTTTCCTTCTATCCTCTCTATATAAATAATAGAAATTTATATTATAGTATGTTGTAACATGAAGGCTTGCTCAAAGAGTCTGAAGTCCAAAATGTAGGCTACAAAGTATCATAGAAGTGTATCAGGCAGTGAACCAGTGAGAACATTAATGCCATTTTTTTCTTCTGGACTTTAGGATGTTTCTGGTATTTGCCAGTTTTTTAAACATTGTAACTTGCTATGGCATAGTTTACATCCTACATAAGTATCTCATTTTCTCTTCTTAAAGATGGTCCCTAAATTATATAAGAAGTAGGTTTCACAAAATCTGGGCTACTCCTGCTGAAAAAATACCAATTTGGTCAAACTCTATCTCTCCTTCTCCTCCTTTTCCTTCTTTTTCAACAAATAAGGAAATGGAGGCATAAAAGAAGTTTAATCTATCTTCTCTCCACATAAATCTGCTAAAAATATATTATGCCCACTTTCACATCTTCCCAGAAGCTTCTTTTTCCTTTTACTAAACATTCTCTTCAGGCTTTAGCTAGTAGTACCAGCAATATAAAAGCTTACACTTTGCTCCCAAATAAATGAATGCTTATTTTGTTTAAGTTGTTTCTCACATAATTTGTTTTCCAGATCTGTAATGTGTAAACTGTCCCATTTCCCCTTTCCTGAGCACATTCTGGTCTGTTGATGTCCCTTTTAAATTGCAACACCTACAACTATGCATATGGCCTGAATTTTATGTTTAATATTCAGTAATTAAAACTCAACACTTTCCTTCTCTTAGACTAATTCCAATAACCACCACACTATTCTCTCTGAATCTAACTTTAACAGAAAGCATTGTTGCTTTTATTTTTTAAAAGATTTATTCATTTGTTAAAGAAAGAGAGAGAAGGTGGGGGGAGGGGCAGAGGGAGAGAATCTCAACAGACTTGGTGCCAAGCACAGAGCTGGATGCAGGGCTTGATCTCATGACCCTGAGATCATAACCTGAGCTGAAACTATGAGTCAGACATGCAACTGACTGAGCCATCCATGTCCCCCTCTCTGAATCTAACTTTTAAAAGTGGTCAGAAGTTTGCTTAGAAATAATAGGAAACACGAAATGGATATTTATGACCATCATCTCTCATTAAGAAAAGTTTTTTAAAAGTCAACAATGGTCTCAATTCCAGGGTTAGATCTGGCAAAGTCCACTTCAGAACAGAAAAGTATTTAAAGAACTCTGGAAAAAATGAGGAATGTTTTATCACGTGCCACAATGTTTTGTATATTATTATATCTCTTATGTCTATCAGTACTACATATCACAAGCATTATATAACCAAGCCCCTCTCAGCACTATCAGGAGTTGGCTCACTACATGAACATTCATGTCTTGCATCACCTTAAGAGACAAAAACCTCTGAGGAGAAAGGATGGGAACAGGGAACAGGTACTTGAACCCCTGTCCTATGTAGCTATCTGAAAGACATGCCCTGGGCAGAAGATGTTTGGAAAAATCAAAACGTTTTCTGATTTGCTCTAAAACTTTTGAACCCTTTCCCTTCTTACTGCCAGGAGAGATGAAGGACCCTTGTCTGCGATTAGAAGGGCTTCTTTCTTTTTGTTCTTGCCTTACAATTTGGCTTTGTTCTGACCAATCAGCAATCTCACAGGATTTGTCTGTCTGAGACATGAACAAATCAGGTGCAGGCATTGTCTATAGCACAAATCCAACAGACGAGGTTTGGCCAGGGGAATGAGGATGCAGGACTAGAAATATGTAGTGACATTCCTAATTTCTTGAATTTTCCACCAGGAAGAGACAGCATTTACGTTGCTCATCTAGCACTTCTTTAGATGTCAATTATGAGTCTCATTCACAACGTTGAGTATGCAAAGGTGGACTTGGCGGAACTCAGGGATAAGCAAAGATTACCTCTGAGACCCTCTGCTCTTCATTTTGCCCACCTTTCCCCAAATGATAACATGGCTGTGAGTGCTGGAGTGGGGCTCAGTTGTTTCATCTGATTTCCCCAGTCTCTTGGTAGGTTTTATGTTTCCTACCTCTTTTCCAAAAACCCACCACTCACCAAGTAATTGATCTCAAATATCTATTCAATTCATCTGTGTCTGCCTGACATAAAGATGTGATGTGGATGACGTTAAGCAAATAAACCTATTCCAAGTCTTTGAACAGTTATATTGAGGCAAGAAATTGAGGACTTTCCAGGGAGAATATACCAAGAGCAGTAGTTTTCTAACTTTTTAACCTAGGCTCATCACAAATGTTAAACAACAAAATTCAACCAAGTGAAATTGAAGATCTAATGGGCTTTTTAAAATAATTCATGAATCAGGTAGCATCCCATCTAGCAAATTGAAAGGAGCTCCACCTAGCTGCAGAAAAGGAAAGATTTTTAAAGGCAGAGAAGGAGGGGGGAAAAGGGAATTATTAACAAATATTCCATTGTTTGAGGCAAGGTCATCCACCTAAGCATCCTAAGCAGAACGGAAAGGGCCTATCAGTAAATCTCCAAGTGCTAACCTGGAAACTACAGGTTGATTGGTTAAAGGTTACCTTCTGGGGGTGGTGGTAGGGTTGAGACTGCAGTTAAGTTAAGATTAAACCTTGGTTTGCCAATACGGAGATCCTAACATGAGTGACTCTATTTTGGGCCTGTGGTTTTCTTTTTAACATTATAAATCCATTTTGCACTATGACACATTCATATATATATATATATATATATATATATATATATATGTATATATATACACATATATATATACACACATACATATACACACACACATATATATACACATAAATGTATATGAAATAAACACAAGGGAATTCACAAAATACTGGAGAAGGCACGCTACAATATTTTCAATTTTTAAATTTATTTTATTTTATTTTTATGTGGGGCCTGAACTCGACAACCTTGAGATCAAAACCTGAGCTGAGAACAGGAGTGGGAAGCTTAACTGATTGAGCTACCCAGGTGCCCTTATAATGTTTTCTATTAAACTTTTTTTTTTCCAATGCTGGTCAATTCTCACTAATTTTATTCTATTACCCACTAGAGGGTCATACCCATCATTTGAAAAATGCTGCCACAGAGGAAACATCAGCAGCCCCCTCTCTCCTGAGCCACAGCAGTGAATGTACCCTATCAAAAATCATGTCGCAGCCCAGCCTGGAACATAGCACAGCAAATTTGAGGGTTTGAGGGAACATGGAGTGCACTTGCCTCCCACCTCAGTAAAACAGCCTGTTCTTGCTTTGGTTTTCCTCCGTATTCTAACAATGTGATCATACCATATGTACTATTTTGTATTTCTCTGGCCTGCTTTCTCAAATATGCATAACAAGAAAAATGAATAGCACTAATGTCATTTTGTTAAATATGTCTATTATAGAGATGCTATGGTTCAGTGCTAATGGAGTTTTTTGGTCTTTCTGAATTCCTGATGTTGCATGCTACAGTGATTTATGGAAGGCCAGAGTGTTTTGCTGCAACAAAGGTCTGTCATGTTAAACACCCACCAGCACCCTGCCTATTTTGTACCACAACCCACATTAATTTTCCTGTGACTCAACCCCTTACATTCAATCCATCATGAGTTCTACTGACTCTACCTCCAAAATATTATATATATACATATATATATATGACACTATCTTCCCAGCCTCCACCTTATTTTACGCCACTACCATCACTTATCTAAGATACTACAATGTCCTCTTAATTGGTTTCCCTGCTTCCAGTCTTGCCTTTCCACAGTCCATTGTTCATTCCACAATTAAAGCGTTCATTTCAAATGTAAATTAGGTAAGGTCATGTCCCTGCTTAAAGAAGGAAATATAAGGATATGTGGCACATGTGTATGCATATTAGTATGCGTCTGTGTGTGTGTATGAAAACTCTCTCTCTCAAGTTGCATGGCTGATTGCTTTAAAAGAGGAACTCCACATAAATGTGCAGTTTTCCCAACTGTTAAGATTTCTATTATATGTAGTTCTGTGTGTGTGCAAAAATAAGGGTGAAAAAAATGAAAACCAAGAATTCATTTGTCCCAACTGAATCTCTGTCTCTCTCTTCTCACACCCCACACCCACTCTTACACACACACACACACACACACACACACACACACACACACGTCAGGACTTTTAAATCCCAAGCCTTGCCATGGCTTCCAGGGCCTATGTGATCTAGCCCTGCCTTCTTCTAGAACTCATGCCTCAGGGACTACTCTCCTTGTCCTTTGTCATGTTCCAGCCAGGCTCAGCACATTTTCATCCTCCAGACACACTGAGCTTTTTCTAGCTGATTGTTTTTTTGTATGACCAGTAGCTCTCCATTCTTAATGTCTCAGCTCAAATGGCTTCTTAAAAAACCCTTCCCTAAAGCAGCACTTCCAAGCCCATTGGATTTCCTTTATCACAATCAGAACCAACCTTATTTACTCCTTTATATGCTTATTGTTTGTCTCCCTTCATTAGTAAATAAGATCTCATAAGGCGTATTCACCATTAAATTACTCAGAATAGGCCTTCAATAAATATATGAAAATTAAGATTTGCTTATGATTGCTATGCTTATACTTAACATGACATGTTCAAATGAAGGAGAATGGCTATTAAGCAAGTGTTTCTTATTAATAAAATAACAAAAGCCCATTGTGCTCTTTATTTTTCACAACTAAAAGTTACTTTCAGAACATATGAAAACACAATTCATTAATTTGTTGATTATTCACAAATGTTGATTCCTCAAATGATTGTCCTAATTGGCACAGATTAAAGAAAATGCGCGCTGTATTTTCCCTATCTGGTAAAAATTAATGCTGATTTAAGATTCCCACTCTGCCTACACTGTTCATAGATAATTACTTTTTTAGGGCAACAACAGTAACAGAAAAAAGTACTCTGTTTTATCTGTCAATATCAATTGGCTTTTTAAAATAACCAATCTCCACTATCAGTTAGATACAAAAGACTGTCAACCAAGAGTCTAGCTGAATCTCTGTTCCTTTTTTGTGACAGGGATATTTGCGGAGGACTTTCCAAGGATACTTACAGCAGCACTCGGTTAACCAACCACAGCCAGTATCCAAAATTCTTAAGCTCATTTCAGAACCATGGAACTCTTGAAAATTCTGTGCATATTTAAGTAAAACTAGCATGTTGGGGATCCCTGGGTGGCGCAGCGGTTTAGCGCCTGCCTTTGGCCCAGGGCGCGATCCTGGAGACCCAGGACCGAATCCCACGTGGGCTCCCAGTGCATGGAGCCTGCTTCTCCCTCTGCCTTTGTCTCTGCCTCTCTTTCTGTGTGTGACTATCATAATAAATAAAAATTTAAAAAAAACCTAGCATGTTGCCTGGTTGTTTGTAATGGTACAAAAGCATTTGTTTCAGCTCAAGATCATCTTTCCATCAGAAGCCAATCTACAACACACCTCTATGTAACTTCCATTGACATCTCAATCAACCTATTCCTCTTCATCAATTAAGTATTTCCTGGATATATCCTGGAGTACATCGAAATACCTGACCTATTTCAGTTAATTAGGCAAAACATTCGTGCCTCTTGGCAAATACATCCAGTCACACTTTCTCATCACCATCAATTGTTGATTAAGACAAGAAGAATTTTAACCACCTTTTATAATATCCCAATATTAACAGGATCAGCATCTAACTTCTAATAAGCACTAAGTTCCAGTCACTTAGCTCATCAATCTTTATTCATCATTTCACTTAGTTCTCCCCTCCGTCAAAACTTTTGAAACAGCTACAATTACTTTCCCCATGTTGCACACGAGAAAAGTGAGGCCCCAAAAAGCTAACTGGGTTTCCCACAGCCATTGCTTAGATTCAAGTCCAGCAATGTGAATCATGCCCTGTACTCCTAGCCAATCCATTCTCATATTTTCAATGGTGCAATCAGTGGTGTGTTCCTGTCCCCTGAGAACAGCGCCCTCTTCTCAATACTGTCCCCGCCCCCCCACTCGCTTCCTAGCTGCTGTGCTCTAAGTGTCTCTCAGGAACAGAGGAGCCATATGACTCACTATGACCCATTCAGAACTACAAAGAGATGAAAACAATCATTTCTTCATTGTCTCCACTTACTGCAAGTGTTCTCTCAGCTTTTCCCATCAGCAGAAGCAGGAAGCCCCTGCTCTGAAATTCTGCAGCGTCTCTCTTCTTCCTTTCTTACCCTTCTCCAGGTAGTAGGAAAAGATGGGAATGACACCACTTTCCTAAGGCCAGAAAAGGAAAAGCCACTAGGGTAGGGAAAATAAATGCCACTTTGCCTCTTATACCACTTCCTTGTCATCACTTGTCTCCCAGGAAATAGGGGAATGGAGTAATGTTTAAACAAGAAGCCTTCACGCCTTTTCTCTACCTCACAGCTCAAGACAACTCCAAGGTCAATTTTCATCCAGGCTTAACTTAATAACTATTTGGAACAAGGAGAGGAGAGAACAATCTATTTTCTTCCACACAAACAAGCAAGCACGAAGGTTCATGACTGATTTAACATTTTGTATTTGGGTGCTGCTCTCAGCATAAAGGTGATAGAAATGACTACAAATTTATGTGAGGACATAAATAGAGATGCCATTTTAAGGTGTGATGAGTAAAAATCCTTCAGCTTTTGACCAAAGTCATTTTTTAATGAAATATTGACTAATAATTCTTCACAAAAATAAGTAAAAATGCATTTCAAGAGACAAGAAACCAAGCTTTGTCCAGCTTAAGCCATCCGGTTCCACAAGTATATTCCTCTCACCAAGAAATATTTATCACAGGTTTGCACACAGTTTGGAAACACATTAAGAATTTTGTTTTCTTCTTTTTCTATTATCTTGTTTCTTTTAAATATTTTTTTAGTCATACACATTTAGAGTCTGTAATTTGTGAATTGTTTCTTGCAAATATGAAACCATTTTCATGTAAACTTAATTTGTTATAATTTCAAAGTCTTTAGGAATATAAAACAAATTGATAACATAAATAAAGTAAAAACACTATAGGGAAGACAGCCTAAGAAAGCAAATAATTCAGGTAAACCACATTAGTGTGAGTTTAGCCAGTCAGTTTTCCATTACACACACACACACACACACACACACACACACACACACACACATACATGCACACGTCTGAATTTTACATATATATAAATATATATGTCTTTTTTTTAACGTCAAATCATCTGCTGCACTTTGTTATAAGATAGCAATAAATTCAAGTTGGATTAAGAAGTTTTCCATATCAACCCCTGAGGACAGCTGATTATAGGCCTGACCTTTTGAGATTCTGTGTATTTCCCACTTAATCAGCCCTAGAATGAGCTTCGGCTAAGTGGGATCTATAGGATTCCTATGGGAAAAGTGAAGCCATTTAAAAAATAATGAGCCTCTCTTCTACCCCCTCCTTCCTTTCCATTTTGAGCTCTATTAGGCCATGATACCAGTCTTCATGTAGGCTACACAAAGGCATAGCATAAGCATTTACTGTTTGCACAATGCGGGCAAAGAATATGCTTAGAAAGGTTTTGGGGAGCTCAGAATGTAAGTGACACTTTACAACAGGATAAAAAAAATGTGTTACTTGCCCTTTCACTGATGACAAAAAAAAAAAAGTTGCAAAAAAGTCCTCTGGGGCTTTTAAGCTTCAGTATCTCAGATTTTGACAGTGTAATTGGTTCCCTGTTGCCTGAGCAATCATATAGAATTGGAACTATCTCCATTTTGTCTTGTTACAGTAACACACTTGATAATTTAGATATGATCTCACAAATACTCTAGTTTGGTCACCAGTTCATTTCTTAAAATCCACAATGTGTGTGTGTGTGTGTGTGTGTGTGTGTGTGTTACACTCCCCTAATCCCATTCCCTAATACCCCTAATTTCCTTCCCCAACCTTCTGTGAAACTGAACAGCATAATAGATGTAATTAGACCTTCCGTAATAGGACCGAATGGAGCAAGCAATGAGACTCCTTCTAGGGAAGCAATCAGTGCATTAGGTCCCCAGGACTGAAACCACTTTTAACAAGGTTTGGGGCTTAGGGAATGTCAGTCTAAGCTTCTATTGCTTCCCCAAGAGGAAGCTCTACCCTGAATGCAAATCTTCATTTACCATTTCTACAAAAGGAAGGAAAAGAACATTAGCTACTTTATTGCACACATAATGAAGCAAACTGGAGCTGTTAATATTTTTTATCAGCAGTAAATCAACTGTCCACAAGTGCTCTAAAGTATAAATGTGTATTTCATCAGAATTTTAAAGCCATTCCCTATATTTTCATCACCAATTGCTGGAAGAAGATAATACCGAATTGTGTCAAACAAAGGCAGCCTTTATGTTTTCAGAAGTATACTGAATTCTTTCTAGAAGGGAGTAAAATTCAATCAAATAATATTTCTGAGAAATACATTTAAATAGTTTCAATGACTATAGATGTATTTACAGACTCAACACAACCTATTTGCCATTATTATTCTATTCTGGGGTGCACTGAAGTAAACTCCAATGAAGAAAAATGTGCATCCTATTTATAGCATATAATGTACATTTACAAAGCCTTGAATGACAGGCTACTCTAAAGAATAAAGTTCTTCATAACTGGTAATAAACTTCAAATTTTGTCATATAAAATATATTTGGTAAAATGTACACTGGCCAATAGGATGAATGTCAATTATGATAGTTAAAATTCTTTCAAATAATAGACTAGGTTAGATTTGGATATGTTTTTGGCTCACTCTGTCATTGAAAACTTCCAAGATTCATAGCTAACACTGCCAAAAGTTACTAGGACATGGAGGAACCTTGCAGACATTATGCCAAGTGAAAGAAGCCAGGCGCTAAGGACCACATATTATATGATTCCAGTTATATGAAATGTACAAGATAGACATATCCATAAAGACAGGCAGTAAGTTAGTGGCTGCCTAGGGCTTGGGGACATAAGAGATTAAGGAGTAAGACTACAGGGGAATAGTGCAAATGTACTAAACTGATTGCAGTGGTGGTCATACACCATATATTAAAAACCATTGACTTGTATATTCTCCATGAGTGAATTATATACTATGTGAATTATACCTCAATAAAACCAAAATATTAGGAATGTCCTGAACATCAGAAGAATTTGATATTATAATCCTCGATCTAATTCTTTCAGTTATATTTCTTTTCTTCCAATAGACTCATCCAATTAACATATATATGTGTATATGTGTATGTGTGTGTGTGTGTGTGTGTGTGTGCGTGTATTTGGAGGTTATCTTTTCATTAATGACATGAATTCAACTGTGATACATTATTAGGGCTGATTCCAAGTGGTTTGTTTTTTGTTTTTTAAAAGTGTAATAGAGAGTCTGTTATACTACAGATCCTGGGAAGACCTTGATGAATGTAGATGTGAGTCTGTCTTCCTAGAAGTAATGATCAATGGAGATATGGAGAAGAAAGCAAGAAGTATGCATATCACGTTAAGGAAAATTTGAAATAACTTAGGAATATTTAACTCAGTTTGTGGTGAGATTCCTAGGTGATGTAATAGTTCAGCTAAATTTCAAATGATAAAACATAAAGTAGGCAAAAAAGAAAAAATGGCAAGGACAGAATTTAAGCAGTGAGATAATCAGATATTAAGACTGAGATTCCTAGGTGATGTAATAGTTCAGCTAAATTTCAAATGATAAAACATAAAGTAGGCAAAAAAGAAAAAAAATGGCAAGGACTGAATTCAAGCAGTGAGACCATCAGATATTTAGACTGAAGACCCTAAAGGGTATAGCACAGGTCAAACTATGCAAAGTTCAGTATACGTCAAGTCTAGAAAGCAAGAAAGAATGGAGCCAGAGAAAACAACTGAAAAATAAACAACGTCTAGATGATAAAGGTTCTTGTAAGATATGGAAAGAAGGTTGGAAATAGAAATCCAGTGAAGAGTTTTAAGCAGTCTAATGACATGATATTTTTCATATTAAAGAAATACCACTCTGCCAACGTTTTGAAGAATGAATTGGAACGCTGAAGATAGGAAGCAAGTGAGACCAGCTGGGAAGACGCTGTAAAATCCATGTAGAGATAATGATGATCTGTGCCAGAAAATGGCAACTAAGTTAAAAAGAAAAGCAAATGAATTTGAAAGTAATTTAGGACATTGAATCCTTGGACTGACTGGATATAGAGTGAGTGAATATGGAGAGGGGGAAAGTATTAAGAAAAATCCCCCCACATTTCTGGTTTATGCCCTCACTTTTCTTTCAATTAATATGTTGTATTTTTTTAAGAACTGTGTTAGATTTACAGGAAAAAAAACCTGAGCAGATAATATGGAGTTGCCATATATCTCCCCCACAACTTCCTCTATTATCAATGTAGTTCATTAGTGTGGTACATTTGTTATAATTAATTAAATAACACCAACTTATTATTTCAGTCCTTAAAGTGGGTAGTTTACATTAAGATTCACCTTTGTACAGTTTTATGGGTTTTGCCAAATGCATAATGTCATGTATCCACCTTTATGGTTTTATACAGAATAGTTGCGCTACCCTAAAAGTCCCCCTGGCCTCTCTTTTCTGTTTCATTGATCTATTTGTCTATTCTTTCACTAATACCACATTGTATTAGTTATTGGAGCTATATATTAAGCCCTGAAGTTGGTTGTGTCAGTCCTCTGACTTGGTTCTTCTTCATTAGCACTCTGCTGTCTACTCTAAGTCCTTTGTCCATATAATCTTTAAAACTGGTTTATTAAAATTAACAAAAGAATTTGCTGAAATTTTGAGTAGAATTATATTGAATCTATAGATCAAGTTTGGAAGAACTAACACGTTAACAATATTGAGTATTCCTATTCATAAACATAGACTGTCTCTCTACTTTTCAGATTTTGTTTAGCTTCTTTCATCAGAGTTTTGTATTTTTCTCCTTATATATTTTGTTAGCCTTGTATCTAATTATCTCATTATTCTGGTCCTATTTTGTTTTTTAATTTCAAAATCTAATTGTTCATTGCTGGTATGAGCAATTAACTTGTCTGTGCTTACCTCGTATCATGAAAACTTGCTATAAACGCTTAGTTGTTCAAGAAGAGTTTTGTTGGTTCCTAGGGATTTCTACATAGACAATCAAACCGTTAAAAAAGAACAAAAACATTTTATTTTCTCCTTCTCAATCTGCATACCTTTATTTCCTTTCCTTGTCTAGCTAAATTAGCTAGGATTTTTAAGTGTTGAATGGAATGTTCAAAGGGAGTTTCCTTGCATCATTTCTGATATTTGGGAGAAAGCATCTGGTTTTTCACCATCATGTATGTTTTTTTTGTATATTTTTATGTTTGTATATGTTTTTTTGTATATTTGTACATGTAGGTTTTTTGTATATATTCTTTGTCAAGCTGAGGAAGCTCTCCTCTATTCCACGTTTGTTGAAACTTTTTATCTTGAATGGCATTTGAATTTTGTCAAATGATTTTTCTGCATTATTGATATGACACATAATGTTTCTTCTTTAACTTGATGTGATGAATTAAATTACTTGATTTTCAAGTGTTGAGTCAGCTGGCCTACCTGGAATAAATCCCACTTGATCATGGCATATAATTATTTTGTATGTTGCTGGATTTACATTGTTAATCATTTATTGAGGATTTTTGCATTTATATTCATGAGAGCTATCAGTTTTCAATAGCTATTAGCTGTAGTTTCCTTTTCTTTTAATGTTTTTATCTGGTTTTGGTGTCCTCACTTTTTAAACTAGAAATGTAGAGGACAGCTGGAAATATACGTATAAAAGAAGTGTGGATGTGTATGTTTGCATGTGACTTCTCAGGTTTTCTCTATTCTGTTTCCTTGTAGTGTGAACTGACTGCAACTGGCTTCTCTCCTAGTTCTGCAGCCTCTTTCTCTGAGATTAGAAACTTAGAGGCACTGAGACCGTAGGCCCACAAATCTTGACACTCACCACAGACATAGACTTCTAGAAGATTCTCTGTTCTTAAAATAGATTTGAGAAAACAAAGATATCTTTCCTACTCTCATCTTCCCATGGATATTAATTATCATACACACAGGCTTTACATAGACATATATGACTGTCTCTCTAAAGGAACTGTTTCTGTTCATATGCGAATTTTCATGAAAATTTCATTGCCCTTTCCTAATCTTTGACAGACTTACCAAGAGAACTTGATTCTGCATGTTTCATTTTCCACTTTACTTGCAGGTGACTCCTTTATTTCTGGCTAAAAGGTTAACTACATGGGTTAAAAGTATAGAAAAATAACAGTGGACCATTAAAAACAAATAATGTGCCTAGGCTGCCATATTTGTCTTTTATCTCTTTATCTTATCTGTACATAAATAATTTCAGAAAGCTGGAGCATTTTTGTCCTTTCACTTCCTCAACCAGTCATCTTAGTAGAATGTTGATGCTGAGGAATAGAAACTACAAAATATGAGGTAGGCAATAAAGAATAAAACAGGGATCCCTGGGTGGCGCAGCGGTTTAGCGCCTGCCTTTGGCCCAGGGCGCGATCCTGGAGACCCGGGATCGAATCCCACGTCGGGCTCCCGGTGCATGGAGCCTGCTTCTCCCTCTGCCTACGTCTCTGCCTCTTTCTCTCTCTCTGTGACTATCAAAAATAAATAAAAATTAAAAAAAAAAAAAAGAATAAAACAGAGTGGTACCAAATTGCATGTGATAGCAGAACAGAAGTGAATACTATTAGACCTCTGTTTGGTCAAGGTCATCAAAGAATGATGGGGGAACTGACAACACAGAGCACAAATTTTATATCCCAAACTTCATTTTTAAATCAGATTTTAAAAAACTGTAGAGTACAACAGAAATAAATCAAATTCAACACACACAAATAAATCACAACTCATAAAGCATGCACAGTAATAAAAAGACAACATTCACTGAGGGGAAGAAAAAAACAGACAAAAAAAGATCCAAACAAACCTTTTATAAAAACAGATGATTAGAATTAACATCTCAATTCAAATCACATGAAAATTTAACAATGATATTTCTTTTATGCCCATTATGTGCATTGTCATTGTATTTGGTTATTGTTCATGTAGCCGGGAAAGATTTCAATCATAGCCAATTATTAGAGCCTCTAAAATGTGAAGAGGTGAACGGAGTAAGAAGAGACTTAAATAATCTCAGTGTTTTTCTCAGAGAGTTTTAAGAGTAGATGTGCCCATCAAGAGATTTAGTATGGCTAGACAAATAGAAGTGAGACAATAACAGCCCTCTGTATTATCTATTACATCTTCTTTTAAAGAATTTCCCCCTTTACTTTTCTCTTATTATTAATAATCTCTTAGGATTTAATCAGTTAAAACCTATTTCTTTTTCTTTCATACACATTGTCTCATAGTTTACTGTTGCAGCATTGATTTATAATCCTGGACTGCTATGAAAAAGAACTTTAACACATTAAAACACCCCTTCCAGTTTCGAAAAAAAATCAGAAAATTCCCTTTTCAATGAACTTAAGAAAAACAATACTGTCTGTTAATAAACCATCCTACCTGTATCTTCTAAGAGACATAATACATATGCCCCAAGATCGAGCCCTATGTCTACTGAGGAGAATCCCAGCAAGCCAATTCCAAATTTCAGGGACTGAGATAGTGATTGGTTCAGTGGGGTGATTTTGTCTAGGGTATACATTGGCTCAAGGTCCTACCTCTGTTTAATGTATTTGATGCTGAAGGAGTTGATATAGAAAAACATGGTTCTGGGTTTCAAAGTTGTTGCTGGCAAAGGAGATCCCTACATGTAACCTGAAAAATATAAGCTCTTTCACTGAAGTCCATCTTACTAAAAGCACTTAGATAAGCATAAATCCTTTGGTAAACAATTTATTCAGTAGTCATTTTATCCATGAAGATAGGAAAATAAATACATTTATAGCTTAACTCTCTATTATGTTCAGAAAATAACTAAATACCAACTCTTCATCAGAACTGCCAACTATCACAGAGCCACTCACAGAATACAGTCTATTTGTTAAATTAAAATAAAATTCTGGGGGCACTCGAGTGGTTCAGTTTGTTAAACATCCTACTCTTGATTTCAGCTCAGGTCATGATATCAGGGTCATGAGATAGAGCTCTGCATCTGGCTGCATACTGAGCTTGGAGCCTGCTTGAGATTCTCTCTCCCCTTTCTCTGCCCTTCCCCTTGCAATGCTCTCTCTCTAAAAGTTAATTAAATTAAATTAAATTAAATTAAATTAAATTTAAGTTAACTTCTGGTAGGACATTCATTGTCTTCTTTCACTGTGGTATCAAATAAATTCAGAAAAAAGTCATTAAGAAAATGTTCTCTCAGCATAATATTCTCTAGGCCCATCCATGATACTGTAAATGGCACAATTTCATCCTTTTTATGGCTGTGTAATATTCCAGTGTGTGTGTATGTCTGTCTTCCTTAGACTGAAAAAGATAAATACCATAAGATTTCATTCATATATGGACTCTAAAAGAAACCAAATAAATACATAAACAAAAAACAGAATTAGACCTATAAACATAGAGAATAAACTTAAGGTTGCCAGAGGGGTGGAAGGATAAGCAAAATGGGTAAAGGGGAGTCTGAGAGATAAGCTTCCAGCTATGGAATAAGTAAGAAAGCACAGCATAAGGAATATAGTCAGTGATATGGTCAGAGCAGTATATGGTGACAGATGGTAGCTACACTTGTGGTGAGCATAGCATAATGTATAAACTTGCTGAGTCACTATGTTGTACACTTGGAACTAATGTAATGTGTGCAACTATACTCAAGTAAAAAAAAACTTTTTAAAAAAGTAAAAGGACTTCTTGTGCAGTTAAGTGTCATGATATAAATTTTAGACTGAGGACATATTATTTAGGAGGTTTTATACTAATTAGATTGTGTCTCAAAAATATAGTAAGTTTTTTATCAAAGATTTAGGAAAGATATTCAATTTTTTAAAAATATGTTTTACTTCTGACTTCCTCTTAAAATGCTGAAAGAGAAACACTCCTATTCTTATAGTAAAAAGTTTAATAATCTGAAAAATTGAAACTCCTACTGAAATCATAAGAAAGCTGGGATTGTAAAGCAAGGAATTAACTTGAAACCCAAGGGAAGAGGAAAGTCTGTAGGGAAAATTGGGAAGTAAACCCTTGTTTGGCTATGGTACATACACACTGTTTAAGCTACTATTGGAAAAGTATCGAGGGCAATGAGATAGATCTTCTCTGAGGGACAGATACAAAGGGAATACTTTAAGTTGAGGGAGGAAACATTGAAAACAAAACCAAACCTCTGACCAACCAACCTACATCTTACATGCAAGTTTATACTAGAGAAATGTGAAAAGTGAGGTGCCCTAGGGTAAGTATAGCAACAACAAAACCCCAAGCTAACTCAAATCTTAACTAGATTAACTCACTGTTTATAATAAAGCCCTGGCCAAAAAAAAAAAAGAAGAGCTATGTCCTTTTCTAGCCATAAATACTAATTATCTCAGTTTCTTCTGTCTTAAATTAATCTTCAGCTTTCTACCAAATATTACAAGACAAAGATTCAAGGAAAAAAAAACACATCAAGAGACAAAGCAATATATACAACCAGACTCAGATATGATTCCAATATATTTTTTTAAAGATTTTATTTATTTATTAATGAGATACACACAGAGAGAGAGGCAGAGACACAGGCAGAGGGAGAAGCAGACTCCCTGCAGGGAGCCCGAAGTGGGACTCGATCCTGGGTCCACAAGATCAAGCCCTGAACTGAAAGCAGCACTAAACCACTGAGCCACCTGGGCTGCCCTGATTCCAATATTTGAGCTACTGGACAAGGAATTTAAAATATCTATGATTAATATGTTAAAAGACATTTAAAAATATAAGATATAATGGAATAAAAATAATTGAAATTGAATTCATAGTAATAAAAACAAAGAATGCCATCAGTAGACTCATTAGTAGGTTTCATGAAGCCAAGGAAATAATTAGTGAATTTGAAAATATGTCAGTAGAAATCATCCACACTGAAATACAAAAAGTAAAAAAAAAAAAAAAAATGTAGAAAAAAATCCCAGAGTATCATATGTAACTAATGTGGCACAATATGCAATGTTCTAACACCATTGTTACTAGAATCGCAAAAGAATAGAGAGAATTGGGTAGACAAAATTATTTGAAGAGATGAAAGTTTAGAGTTTTCCAAAATTAATCAAGATACTAATCACAGGTTCCCAGATCTCAGAAACCACCAAGCAAAATAATTATCAACACACAGATACACACACACAAACCAATATAATATCAAAGTGGACTTAAAAGCAAGAAATATTACTATGAATAAAGAATAATATTACATAATGATAAAAGGTATAACCATTTTATATATGTACATTTCTAATACCAGAACTTTAATTTATATATAACAAAAATTTCTAAAACTGGAATAAAGGATGAGAGAAAGCCACAATTATTGTCAAAGACTTCAACATCCTTCTTAGTAATCAACAAATACACAGAAAAACAATTAGGATATAGAGGAACTGAGCAATATATCAACCCATTTGCTTTTTGGCCCTCCATGTTTTTTTTCCCCCAACCTTAGTAGATACAAAATAATTATAATCCTGCATATTATACTTATCCTACTTACAGTCTTAGCAGTCACTGACACTGCCCTAGGTACCCATAATCCAGACTTTACCAGGAAATAACCAATATCCCCTCTAAACACATGCCTTTGGATGCCCTCAGTGAGGGGCAATGCTTCCTGGTGACCTCAATTGCTGATAATTGCCTAGCCTTAGCCTATCTACTGGCTAGCCTACTCCCTTGAAGGTACCTCTCACTATTTGTGGATAGCCATTATGGAAAAAGATGCTCAAATAACTCCTAAAATAAAACAACAAGGTAAGTTTGTTAATAATGCCACTCAAAAATAATAATAATAATGCCACTCAATTTTGTGAACAAATACTCCAACATTTTTTCTGCTCCCTACAACTGCCTAATATGTTTGGATATACATGTTTATCCAAGGTCTCATTTTCATTGTAGTTTGCTACATAGACTTCTAAAATTATGCCTAAACAAATTCAAATTCAATTGAATGAGACATGGCACATTTCTATTATCAGTCAAGCATTGGGGTGAACTGTAATAAGAGACCTGACTCCATTTTTGCTCTCTGACCAGTAACAATTTGCAGGCCACATACCTTTCCTTCCCTCTTTGCCACATATATAGAGAAGCTAATACCAAAAAAGAAAAAAAATCCATCAGTCCCCTGGTTCCCATAGAAAGTTCAAAGCACACAAACCTGGGACAGGAAGAAATCCACTCCAGATCCACTTTTTAGCTAGAGTCAAAGCCAAGCCATCACATCACAAATCCTCTTATGCTCTTGCCATTATGAACCAGATTGCACCTGACTTGCTTTGCCATGAATACCTTTCATGAGTAAAAGATTTTCTTCCAAATTCTTTTGGTGTGTGTGGCATCATCAGCTTCAACATCCAGCCCACAAATTAGGAAGGAGTCTCTCTTGTCTCATGTGGCTATCATGGAATTAAACTAGAAATAAATTAGAGAAAGCTATCTAGAAAATCTCTAAATACTTGAAAAAACACCATATTCCTCAATAATTAATATTTCAAGTCACATGGGAAGTTAGAAAATGTTTTGAATTGAATGAAAATGAAAAGACATCATCAAAAATTTGATGACATAAGGGCACTTGAGTGGCCCAGTTGGATAAACATGACTTTTGGATTTTGGCTCAGGTCATGATTTCAGGATTGTGAGGGCTCTGCACTCAGTATGGAGTCTGCTTGAGACTCTCTCTCCCACTATCCTTCCCCACCACTCTAAAATACATTAATAAATCTTTTTAAAAGTTTGATGACTTTTAAAGAATAGCTAAAGCAATTCTTAGAAGTTTATAGTATTTAATACTTAAAGTAGGAAAGAGAAAGAGAAAATATCTGAAAATAAATGATCTAAGTTTTAAGCTTCCTCCTTAAAAAAACTAAATATAGAAAGACAAATTACCAAAAGCAAAGAGAAGAAAAGATAATGAAAATAAGATTAGAAATCAATGAAATTGAGAACAGGAAAAAAGTGAAGCCAACAAACAAAAGGTTAGTGCTTTGTAAGATTCAATAAAGTTAATATATTTCTCCCTAGACTACCCAAGAAAAAAAGAGAGAAAATACAAATTACAAATATCAGGAAAAATTGAAAAGACATCACTACAGACCCTAGAGATACTTAAAGGACAAAGGAATACTATCAGCAACCAAGAGCTGTAAATTCAACAACCTAAATGAAATGAATAAAATTTTTAAAGGACCAAACTACCAATCTCACTCAAGGAGAAATTCACAGGATGCACAACAATCTACTCTATTATTGTGGGGAATGTTTCAGTAAAAGGAGAGTGCTCATTTACATGAGAGAGAAATATCTTATTCACATAAGTTTTCACATGTCTATTATTTTTAAGTAGGTAGTTATTCTTCTAAATATGACTATCAAGTAAGAATGGTAACATTAGGAAGCCTAGTGTCTCCTATTTAATAAAATTTTTGTACTTCTTTTTAAAGTCATTTCTCTGGCAGCCCTGGTGGCCCAGGGGTTTGGCACCACCTTCAGCCCAGAGTGTGATACTGGAGACCAGGGATCGAGTCCCATGTCAGGCTCCCTGCATGGAGCCTGCTTCTCCCTGTCTCTCTGTGTCTGTCATGAATGAATAAATGAAATCTTTAAAAAAAAATTAAGTCATTTCTCTATAACCCATAAAATAAATTTTTGTATATTAATCATCACTATAACCAATGCATAACTGTCCCTCTTGAATATTCTGATTTTATTTTGTTTCCAAATTTGATTTTACAAAAGTAGTTTAATACTTTTTAAAAACTGGAAGCCCATTGGTTATTTTGTCATAGAAGTTTGAAAAATTCTACCCAGATATATCTAGGTATGGTTTACCTTGCATTTTGTTTGTCTGAAAAGTGAAAAAAAAATTCTTAGTGTTCCCAGTGACATCTTTCATTTGATGAAAAAAATTATTTCATAATTTCAATATGGCAGAATCTTTAGTTATGTAGGCCTATTTTTACCAATTAAAACTGTCATTAGTCATTGGATGGTGTTCTTCCTAGTCTTCCAGGATAATAATCTTTTTACCTTCAGCCAAAAATGAGTAATGATGAATGAGAAATTTTCTGCAGCACATATTCTGCTATTTGCTGATTCCACTGCATTTTAAAATTTCATGTTATGCATCTTGAGTAATTTGTAGAAAGTTCTCACTAAGGATTCTTTCTTCAATTTGAAATCTTGGGAATATAGTGTGGGCAATATATTTGCATAATAATTGGCATAAGATCAAGGGAAATATCACCATGGCTGACCTTGGTAAATCTTTTGCTTTGCTTTTGTTTTTGTTTTTTTGTTTTTTAAGTTTTGTTTTTAAATCCAGAAAATTTCTACAGGAACTATTAGAGTTATTTACTATTTAAATGACAGGCAATTATATAGTTATCTTATAAATTAATTCTGGGTTTTGGTATTTTGCCTTGAAAGTTATCTTGATATTGAGACCTAAGACATATTTTAAACAGGTCATGAAGTCTAATTAACCTTTTATCACATTCAACTACTTTAAGTTACATGAACTTGACTTTGTCCTCTAAATATAACAATACAATTTTGGCATCTCATTAATAAACATGACAGCATTTATTAACACTGCCATGTAACTAAAGTAAAACTTCATCAATTCAAATCTCAAGGAACCAGAAGTAATCAAGCTAGAACTAAACAGGAACAAATTATCTGACATCATATTTTAGTGGCAGGAGAGCTGAGAAGCTAAACAACTTGCTGTTTCTGTCAAACAATCTTGATTACTTGTCAGTGTGGAAGAAGTCAGTAGAGTATGGAATGAAAGGTTAATTTACTTGCACTCCTGTAACCTCTCCCTCTCTTCTTATTGACAAATAACCAAGGTCATTAATTGAAGTTTTGCAAATCAATTTCTATGAATTCATGGCTCAGAGAATCTTGTACTTTAAATTACAAATATAATAGTATTTGCAGTTTTCTATGCCAAAACATTCTACACTAAATTACTACTATTTTTATTTGGCATCTTTATTAAATGTTTATGAAAACAATATACATTTTTGTTACTCATTCCCCAGAATTGTTAAAGAAATGTTTACTCGTTTATTCTTCATGTATTCATCCACAAAATTTCCTTCCTTCCCTCCTACCTTGCTTCTTTCCATCCTTCCCTCTTTCTTTGATCCTTTTCTCCCTTCTTTTATAAGTAAGATTTATTAAAACATTTTATAAGTGCAATATAAGACAAATACCACCCTTTTCTCTGATGTGTAATAACGTAGCTTCACTTGAAAAGCTAACACATGATTTCATCATCTGTATCAGGTGGGCATTAACAGTGAGTATTTAGGCAATAGTAATTAAAAGAAAAGCAGCTAGTATTTAATACACCGTGTACACAATATTACCTTTAAATCTTACAACCCTTTAAAGAAGGTACTTTGATCTTTACATTATAGGAATATAAAGCTTACAGAAAGGTCACAGAGCTAGTATTAAATGCCAGAATTTTCACCCAGTTCCTATTGAATCCAAAGTCAGAGCTCTTAATACCATACACCACTGCTATTTATAAGAGCAAAGTGAAAAAGAATGACGCATCCTTTCTCCAACTTGGATATCAATTTATTGTTTCTCATATTCTACACACTGATTGTATTATGAAATAAAACCCCTTCCTTGCTTGCTTCCTTCCTTCTTATATAACCATGTCTTCTATTCTGTATTCTGATGCATTGGAGGCCTTGTGGACCCTGAGGGAGTCAGGTGATCCCAGTGTTAATTCCTAGAGAGAGTAAACAATTCATCTAGAGCATGAATTTTTCAAATGAAAATCAATCAATCCAGAGCCTGAACCCTCAACAGTGTCTTTTATCAGGCTCTCCATATTCCCAGGTCTGTTACCCACTATCTCCCTTATCATCCCAGGGCCAGGCACCAGACCACTATGAACAGTCCCTATGTCTCTATGCCCCTATACACACCGAAATTATTCAGACTAACCAATGTTAAATCTCTTTACCCTTCCTCACCTGTTCCTTCCCAAGGAAATCACACTAAAGGTCCATAGTCTCCCCCTTCTCTGCCTCCTGACTGACCCAGAGCTTCCCTGTATGGCTCTCCTGTGGTGTGGCATGCCCCCTCCTCCTGGGATTCACAAGTAACAAACTCTTTTCAATGGCAGCAGACTTATTTGTTGGCCTTACAATACCTGAATAATAATAAAACTCGTTCTTTAATTTTTCTATCTTTCTTTGTTCTCTATCCCCTCTTCTTTCTCTCTCTTTCCTGTGTAGAAACCAGTAGCTATTTAAATGAACTACTATCAAATTAGCAAACTGTTGTACTGTCTTGGCTGGATGATATAAAATAAATTTTAGTAAAATTAGTACTATGAATTTTCAATGGACATATGTTCTTTCATATTTAATAATCTTGAGTGTGAAGAAATACTTCTACAATCTGCCTTGAGTTATCTAAACTTTAGATGAGTGGGTCAGTCTTTAAATATCAGTTATATTTTTAGAAATAAGGGAAAATTATTCACTAGAGCCCTTAACAGCATATGTTCTTTCCTTCCTATTAACTATAGACAAATACCAAGTTTAAATGTAAACTTTGTTTGGCTGCTAAGACAAAATATGAGTACAAATTTTTGAAGTGATGCCAACCTCACTCTACCCTGTTTAGCAAATATAATGAAAAAAATTGCTGAAATCAAAGAACCAAATGAATTGACTTTAAAATCCTTTTCTCAGCACCTAAAGAAAAGCCATTCCTAAATTAGATTTTTTTTTGTATGCCAATTACAGAGAATACTTGTGAACTTTATTTTATTTGGGTTGCATATTTTTTTAAATATGTGTTTTGAATTTTTTGTTTGTTTTATGGAATTCCATTTTTATTTAAGTTTTAGCCCAATTCTGAGTTTCATTCTTGACTTTAAGTTGTCTAAGTTGTCCTCAATTATATACTATTATTTATTTTTCAATTTCCTGTGTGCTTGTGATCCACCTTACCCAACTCTTCCTTTTCTTATGGAGCTCATACTCTTTCAGACCCACTTGTCCTCTCTTTTATTCATTAATCAAAAATTTTCTGGACACTCATCATCTGCTAGTAATAAGGGAGGCCCCCAGAACATAAGGATAACAAGGGATGTTCTGGAAGAGATGAGGAGAATAAAAAGTCAATAGCTAATTAAGGCAAAAGATGAAAATTTAATGAAAATGAGTAGTAAATAAGTGAAATCAATGACCTCATGAATGAGATAAGGGAGATTTTCATGGAGGTGCTGCTGATAGAGGGAAGGGTTATCAGACAAAAAAGACATTTTCCAGGGAGACAAGAGGAAGAAGAGCATCTACAAGTTACCAGAATTCTCCATGCAGCTTTTTAATTTGAAAGGTTCAAAGTAACAAAGGTGGAATATTAAGTGTAGAGAGGTTAGAATGCTGGCAATACTAAATTTACCCTCTTATCTATTTTTCAACTCTCTTGGACCTGTCCCAAACTCTAAAATGCTGCCTCTGTGGACTATTTCTCCAGACTACTTTTCCATCTTGGTTACTATCTGGGTTCAGACAAGAGTTGGCACTGGCAGGAGATAAGAGTGTGGAAAAGAGGAGTAGAGGTGCATCATTTCCTCACTCCCTCCCCAGTTCAGTGCCGACATTCTGGCAGAAGCTATATCCCTTCATGATGGTACTTTCCTTCATGGTGGTGCCTTTTCCATGTCAATAATTTCCTTCCTCCTTTGTCACTCTGATCCTAGTGATGGCATTTGATTTCCTACTATTTCTACTTCCAAGCTTATTTATAAATGATCTTTAGAGTACCAATTATTTTTTTTAATCTTGCTTTAGCCAATTCAAAATAATCTTGTCTTTCAGTATATTTGTAAAAATAAATAAACATAAAAACAGGAAAATAGTGGGAGGTAAGCAAAAGGAAATTTGTTAAATCCCTGAATTTCATACATGATTTCTGGATTTTGGGGTCAACTCTGGCTATGAGCAAGGGCAAAGGGAAGCTGATTTTTTTTTATCAGAACTATATACAAAGTCTACTAGAAACATTTACAGAGATACAGATGGTTGGGCCTCTAGGTGGAAGATACTGTCAACATAGAAACAAAGACAGCAAGACACCATAGGCAGGGACTTTCTGAAAGTATACTAGCTGTGTCCTTTCTTCTTATTTGACCTTCAGATAATAACTGCCTAACCTATTCACACAGGTCAAGAAACAGCAAAGCCAACCAGAGTTTGTTGAAAACAAGATTGACTTCAAAAGAATATTGAAGACTATCTGGGTGAAAAAATATAACCAAGACCAGGCTGTTGGTGCCCCATTATCTTCTCAAACTTCATTCCATAAACTCTATTTCCTGGAGGGAAATATATGTGGGTCATAGAGTGGGTAAAATGAACAGGGTAAGACAAGCAGCCAAGATTACAAACATCATAAACTATACTCCCTGAGATGTACCCTCAAATTCACTCCCTAAACTCATCTATAAGAATATATGAGGCTTTTGCCTGGTCCAAATGTGCACCACAGCCAAGGTAATCATAACTGATAATAATTGATAATGGCTGAAAATTAAGATAAAATTAACTGATAAAATGAAAAATCCCAAGGTTATATGACCCTCTGTGTATGCATTATATATATCTGAAAAAATAAATATCTACGAGACCCAAGCATATGAAAGAATAATACAAACTGAGTAATCTACACCAGAGAACACAGAATTTATATATAAATAGACCAGCCAGAAGAATAACATAACTTAAGTATAATAATTACCTTTACAGAGATAAAAGGGTAGACATATAAAACAAAACAAAAAGCAGTTGTAATTTTTTTTAAAAGAATGAAGCAGAACTACCAGATGTGAAAAATATATGTAATTGTTGAAATAAAGAGCTCTGTGGAGGTAATGAATAGAATAATGTTTCCAGCTAGGAAATGCACTATTGAGTGATACATCACGTCAAAAAATTCTTTCAAACACATCTGAGATAAAGAGATGGAAATAATGAGTGAAAGAGGAAAAGAGAGATAAGAATGAAGTACATGTTTTTATACCTATTTTTAAAAAACCTGCCAGGGGAGAAGACAGGAATATAATTTTGAAAGGTAAAGATATTTGAAAAATTATGTCAGATAATTTTTCAGAATTAAAATCTTAAGATCCCCAATTGAAAGAATTTATAAAATACCTAATAGGATAGGTTAACACACACACACACACACACACACACACACACACACAGTTTAGTAAAATTTTTAAAATATCAAATTCAAGTAGAAAATTCTGAAAGCAAAAAAAAAAAAAAAAGAAAAGAAAAAAGAAAAAAGAAAATTCTGAAAGCATCCAGGGAGCAAAAATATCATACATATCAAAAGAATACATTAAGTGAAAAACACACAGAAAGTTACTTGCATACTGCTGACAATAAATTTTAAAAAAGAACTTTGAACCTACCTACAATTTCACTCCTAGTTACACTATCACTTAAATATATGGGCACCTGGGTGGCTCAGTTGGTAACGTGTCTGCCTTCAGCTTGGGTTATGATCCCAGAGTTCCGGGATCAAATCCCACATCAGGCTCCCTGCCTAGTGGTAGTCTGCTTCTCCCTCTGTCCCTTACTCTGCTCGTGCTCTTTCACTCTCTCTGTGTCTCTCAAATAAATAAATAAAATCTTTAAAGAAATAAAATAAAAAGAAATATGAACTAAGTATATCAGCATATAAGTATGAATAATAATTGAAATTGAAATAAAGAATAACTCTCCACTTTCCAAGCACTTTTTGAAGAATGACACCCCAAAAAGTTGACATGAATCATGGAGGTGTCTTACAGAAAGTCAGGTTGAGAAAACACATCAGTAGACATATGATTCCATAAATCAGCAATAACTAAAAATAAGAAAGTATGTCTGCAAAAATTCAGAACTAAATCTCCAAAGAGAGGGAAAGACTGAAGAGAAATGCAAGCAGGCCAAGGTATTATTGGTTTGAAAGCAAGGCATGTATTTTAGGAACTTTTAGAAACGGAGAGGAAAAAGTAAACATAAGGTGAGTTTTGTTATGAGATGATTAACTACTAGTTGAACAGAAATGGAACATAGTTGCCACAACAGCAGAAGGGCAGTCAGTGCAAGCAAACAGAAAGTGAGAAGGAAAAACCTACATTAAATAGAATCTATGATACAAGATTGGAGAAATAAGCTCTAATATAAAAGTAAGGACAATTTAACTCATCAAGTAAAGAAAGGTCTCCTATTAGACAAAAACCAAAATACAGGAATTAGTTGTCAACAAGAGACAAATTTAAACCAAAGAAAGATGGAAAAAATATATGGAACATCATAGCTCAAATAAAAGAAGAGCAGAATTTTACACTGACAGAATGTACATTAAAGCAAAAAATTAAAACTGTTATAAAGAATAAATAGAAATTTCTATAATGGTATTTCCTATACAGTTACCCAAAAACACAATCTCAGAGAAAGAATGACTTTACACTTCAGAGAAAATACACTAGCATTTGTGTTACATTCACAAAAGTCATTAATAGAATGTTTAAAAAAAAAACAGCCTCCAGAGATTCCGAAGATTCAACCTCCTACAATGTTCTTTTTAATAATGCTATGACATTATAAATTGATAACAAAAGTGTAATTACAAAAATCCATGTATACAAAAACCAAAATGTGTATTAAATAGCCATTGCCTTAAAAGAAAAATCATCCTCCATATGGGTGTGGTTAAAGCACTTCTTGAAAAGGTATTGTGATATTATGGTTTATAGTAAGAAATACATATTTCTGGCACAGAGCTCCTAAAACACTTGGAATTTCTTAAGTGCTAAGAGCTACAAAGGTGTCTATTGTTATGCTAATGCCATCACCTTTGGGCCTTGCCTGAGGATGGAGACTGGTTGCCAGGGAAAATCAACAATATAATTAGGCTGGAACTTTTCAGGCTCCTTCCCTAACCTCCAGAGAGAATCTGAAGGTTGAATCCATCACCAGTGGCCAGTGGTTTAATTCATGGTGTTTATGTAATGAAGCCTTCATAAAAAATCCAAAAAGATGGGGTTCCAATTGAAAAGTAACATAACCTGTGCACCTGAGTTACAATAACAATTTTTTTAATGATAAATATTTGCACCCTTGGACAATATAGTGAACTTTTCCACATACTTAAAAATCACTAGTTTCATTGCTAAATCATCCCCTGAATGTTCTTGAGAGGAGAGCATCCACAGAGGTTGTTCAGCTTTACCTATGTGACTCTGCCTTCTTCAGAAAATCCCACTTACAGAGTAAGGGAGCATCAGTGTCCACTCTAGTCAATACTGCCTCTAGCACTGAGGCAAGAAAGTCTCACCTGGAGGCCAGTCAACCTTCTTTCCATCAGCCTGACCTCATCAAAGGTCTCCTTATTTCCCTTGTGCTCCAGGTTTAGCCATTAGGATTAGAAGTTTGTCTTTTGTTTCTCTGAAATGTTTTATGATTCTCCTATATTGATTTTTGATTATTTTTATTTGAAGCTGAACCTAAGGTTGAGAGTCATGACTTAGAGGAATCCATATTTTGATCCAAAACAATTTATTAAATTTAAAAAAATGCAATCTTACCAACATTTCCTGCTGGGAAACACAAGCTTTGTCTAGCAAATCGACTTTTAAAATAACCTTTCTCTTTTTTTTAAGATTTATTTATTTTTAGAGAGAGAGAATGCACACGCAGGAGCAGAGAGAGGGACAGAGGGACAGGGAGAGGAGAATCTCACGTAGACTTTTCACTGACAGAGGAGGCCTACTCAGGGCTGGATCTCAGGACCCCAAGATTGTGACCTGAGCCAAAATCAAGTCCTATGTTTAAATGACTGAGCGACCTGGGCGCCCCTTAAAATAACTTCTTCAATAACATTTTGCGTAGCTCCTAAGGTCGATCATAAAGACAAAAAGTATATCTATTATCTCATATTTTATAAAACTTCTTGGTGATATATTTAGAGACTACTTCATGTAGTAAAATTAGTTACTTAGGAAACCTTACTAATGTATGAAGATATAAATATTATACACAGATTTCATTGAGTACAAGAAGAAAGATTTATGAGAGTTTATTCTGTTACAGTATTGATATTCTAGGTTATGAGAAAACACACATGCAAGAACGAGACTTGCTAGTATTATGCAATATTAAAATTTGGTATTAAGATTAAAAATGATTAAAAAATTTTAAAATTGAAATGTATCTTACAACCATGGATCCCAAACCTAATTTTATAAATAGTTCAATGGAGGTCTTTTTAAAAAATTTTCTAGACCTTAGCCAGACCAAACTACTGAGATAGAATATACAAAATATTTATAAAGGTATCTCATTAGCAATATTTTATTGTGAAAATTACCAAATAAAAAGAAAAACTGAAAAAATTTACAGTGAATACTCGTCACCTAGATTTCACAATTAACATTTCATTATACTTGCTTTATCATACCTCTATCCCTCAGACATCTATCTTATTTTTTTTATGCATTTCAGAGTAAGTTTCAGACATTGGCATACCACCTCCAAATACTTCAGTATGCATATCATTAACTAAAATTCAATATTTGTTTATCTTTTTTTCATCCTCGCAGTTAAATCTAATATACAGAGCAATGTGCACATCTTCAATGTACAACTCAGTGGATTTTGATAAAGGTAATCTTATGTATTGTCATCACGCCAGAGGGGTTGGTAGCTTACTATTCAATGTTCTGTTGAAATAGTCTGTCATACAGACTTATTTTGGGCACAGAAACAGAAATCACTGATAGTTTAATAAATGGTACAGAATGACTCTCTCAAAACATGTGTACTAACCACATAGAAATTACTGTTGAAAAAAAAAAGAAAGAAATGACTGTTGAAATTTAGTTCTTTTAAGGCAGATCATAAATGTAACTTCTGTCCCAAATTTCCCCATGGAGAATTTTCCATTCTGTGCAATGACAAATAGACATATGCAGAATAATCCCTTAGATAAATATATAGATGCATTATACCACTCAATGAATTATCTTGCTCCTCAATCTAATTTGGTTTTTTGTTTACTTAAATTAATCCATTACTCTCTGAGTTCTCGGAGATTATGTCACAAAGCACAATGCATTGTCCATACTAAGGCCCTTCATACATGAGGGCTGAGTTATTTGAAACTGAAATTTGGAATGGGGATCTATTCCTATAGTTCAGAGGGTCTTTCAATGTCATTAGTAGATATTTGATTCTACTAGATATTATGGTGCTTGCCTCATGCATAATTCAATTAGAATATTTTATTTACAATGAACAAGATGTTCCTTGTTCAAATATTATAAAATAAGCAGCAATTGCAGTTAGAGGAGGGGATTAATTCTTAGTTTTGGTAATTTTGCTAGAAAACTTTTACTCTCTCATAGTAGGTTGACTATCTGTAAACTGTTGTTTATGGCAGTGTTTACATCTTATCTCTAGATGAAAATTTTCAAGGAGCCCGAAACAGTGGCATAAGAAACTTAGCTGTTGTCTAAAAGGTGCTAAGGCTTCTGTTTCCAGTGTTTTCTGTTTCCTGCCCTTTGCTCCTGACCTAGGAAGCTAACAGAGCAACTGTTGTGTACAATATTGTAATGAGTCAGTTTTCTCCTCACAGCTATGTAAACCCCAGTGGCTATAAGTGGATTTGCCAACACTGCATGTGTGGAGAAGCAAACATACTTCCCTGAGTTCAGAAATTTAGTAATTATGCTTTGTTGCACCTTATAGTATAGCTTATCAGTGGATAAATAGAGGCTTTCATTCAACAAGGCTAAAACAATGTATTGCATTTTGCTGTAAATGAACAATAAAACAATTAAAGTGTTCATTTGTTAAAACTATATAGATGAGAAATCTATATATCTGTTATATTCTATTTTTGAGTTTGGCTCAATGTTCCCATCAAATTATATAACATTTCATATTCTAACTTTTTAAATATTCATTTCTGGCAAAGAAAAAAAGGAAAGCATGGTAAATATGCCTTTTTAGAACGTTGCACTGAGCAAAATATTCCAAAATAAGCTATAAATGAATTGAATTAGCTTAAGGGTAGAAAATTCAATTTAAATAATAAATTAGAAACATATCAGAAATTAGATTCTTATATTTTAGGGGTAGCTTTAAAAACTTATTTTTGCCCAAGTTGTTAATGCTGCCAATGTTATTCAATCATATTTAAGTTAAACTGAAAATTAGTTACATATTTGATTTACATGCATTCCATATTTATCAATTCTCTGATAAAATTAATAGTCAACATGTTTTATCGATAACCATGCTAATAGATGAATCAGTGTAACCACATTAATAGCTTAACCTCTATTTAAAACTACTACAATCAATCCTTGACAGAGAAATATTTCTGAAATAAATATTATATTAAGATGATAGGACTAGGAAATTGGTCCTTTAGATACATAGTACCAGTAATTTTTTTGCAGCTTAATAAAAGCTTATAGGAAAAAGTTTAAATAAGCTATCTGGAGATAGCCTGAGTTCTCTATTTTACTAAAATTCTTTGAAATGTTCTGAAGAGTGTTTATAATGTAAAGCTAATTATACAGTAGAAACTGTAATTTCTCTTTTGCAAGTGAGGATAACTAAATGTCATAAATGTAAAGCCTAGGCTGCCTAAGTGACTGGAGGCTGACAGTCCAAATCATTCCAAAGCTGGTTGTTTTATACCATGTGTATTCTTAAAAATTTATCATCCCTTGATAATTTTAGCACAAATTTCCTTCAACAGGATTAGAGTATGATTTATTGTTCTTATGTTTTGTTGGCTTTCATAAAGCTGTTGTCCAGCGTTTACTATTTTGCTTGTTTTTTTTTTTTTAAGACTTTATTTATTTATTCATGAGAGACAGAGAGAGAGGCAGAGACACAGGCAGAGGGAGAAGCAGGTTCCATGCAGGGAGTCTGATGTGGGACTGGTTCCCAGGACTCCAAGATCACGCACTGGGCCAAAGGGAGGTTGCTCAACCGCTGCTCAGGCATCCCTATTTTGCTTATTTTTGAAAAAGAGAGATCACGAATTAAGGTGTTAGCAGAAAAATGACTCTTCATTTCTGAAAGTGTACCCGGTCAGACATACTTTAAGTAACGGCTGTTAGGTAATTTTAAGAGGAGGATAATTCTTTTACTGTTCAAATTTATCATCAAAGAAAAAAGTTATCCTGTGGTTAGCATACACTACCCTTTATAACAAAATTGCATAGGCAAGCAATTAGACAAGTAATAGATTCTTACATTGTGACTATGAAGTCTAAAGTTCAAAATCAATTGTAGAAAATACAAAGAAACAAAGAGAAATAACTAGATGTGCATACTAGACAATCCCAATAGGACATCACTCTAAAAGCGCTAGGAATTAGTTTAAGATGGTCTATTCTATATGGGACGGTAAAGGAAAGCCCAGCTGAAAAACTGTCGGGGTAGGCTCTGACTGTGTGTAAATACTAGGGGCCTCTTAAAGCCCATATTGGCTGTTAGGTAAAGCTTTTAGTTTTTAAGTACATATGCAGGAAGAAAGAAGGTCAGGTGACTTTGTTGAGCTGGATTATTTGGTGAAAGGGCAGAAGCAGAGGCTAAGCACCCAGCACACACCATATGCAAATAAACTTTAAACAGCTGCAAAATAATTGTCTTTTATCAATCCTCCAGTGTTCTAATGAGTCATTAAGATGGATGAAACTTTACTTCTCTACCTAAAAGAAGTTGGGGAGAATCAGGGTGATTTGTGATTCATGCATCATCTTCTAGCTTTCTGGAACTTTTAATATATATATATATATATATATATATATATATATATATATATTTTTTTTTTTACATCCATCCCTACGTGATCTCTCTTGAAAATGACTGTTTTCACTCATGGATTTGACTACAGCATTTGAAGCTCAAACTTTAAAAAAAAAATCCGGCTTGTGAGATATATATTTATAATCCAGGGCTACCAAATGACTTGCCTATTTCTGAATTTGAACCAAATACATTCCATGACCTACACTGGATATGTTTTCATTTTTCCATTTTTCTTCTGAGTTTTACAACTGCTATAATTTCAACAGATGTGTATTTGAGGTTATCTACATGCTTCAGAAAAGCCAAAGATCCTCTGCATTACATTAAAACTATTTGAGACTGCTTGTGAGTCACTACATATGTTTGTGGGCAGCCGTTTTATGTGGCCAAATTTGAAGCACTGACTTCAAGCTGGTGTATTCTACCATATGGAGAAATGGTTTCCAGCCAAAACATTTAATTAACAGTGAATCGAGATGACCCTGTCTTTGCTTTGCCACATGTAAGTGCTGAACACAGTGACAAAGTGAAGACAAGTGTACTTGCATAGTAGACCAGGTCCCTGCCCCTTCCCATCTGGTCATGATAACACCAAATCCTATTTTTACCATCCTCTCTCGCTCCATCTTGTTGCACTCCATATGGAGACACGCAATAGATACATGGAAAAATATACACATTTGGGAGCAAATAACACAATTTGATTGGCAATACACATCTCTTATAGGATTAACCTGAGACAACTTACCCAAGAGCAAAAAAACAGGGAAATATGAAAACCATAAGCTTGATGTCATAAGTGCAGGTGTTTCTTGATTGTTTTTACTAATGCTTTTTAAAAAGCTGCATCTATTAGCACTAAAAATTCCACTGAGTTATAAAGCAATATAAGAGGAATGAAAGGGGGAATATATCCAAAACCTGATATACAACTGCCCATTTCTTGACATTTTTCTAGTTTTTGAGGCACAAAAACACGATAAATAAAAAACGCAGAGGTTATGAGGCATCAAAAAGAACAAAACATCCATTATGATAAGAAGATCATGTCATGGAAGAAATCCCTAAAGTAATATCAAAAAAGAAGAGACTATAGTCATAGTTTACACTGAATAACATTCTCACGAAGAGATCAGCCATAACAGCGAATACCAAAGGCAGAACATGCCTCAGTAATGAATCCCATGATATTTCCATGAACAAAAAGAACCTGAAAGAACAAATGTTGTCAATGCTAATAAAGAAAAAAGTATAGTTCAAAAGAGGAATGTCTCCTTAAATTAGCAGCATTGCCTCTTTTAGAATGCAAGGTTAACAGAATTACCAATCAGACCTACATTGTCTGATATACTTCACATTTCATTAGCCAATTTCCTCCCTTAGTCCAAGTTTTGAAAAAAAAATTCTGGACATTATTATGATCAAAGAGAATTTATTGGACTTAAAAAATTCTCCCAGCTCTTTACATCTGATTGTCAAATCTATGTTTTTCACGATTAAGGAGACTGCATATTGAAACAAAGCATCAGAAGTTCCTATACCAATTCCATCTGTGTATTATTTTAAAAAACAGTAGACATATGATTTCCTGGATGTCATCATAACCTAATTAAAAGGTATCTAAAGCAGTCAATTGTTTTTGAATTACAGAATGCTGAATAATATTTGCCTGTCTTACGTTTCTAATTTTCACTAAAATGAGCTGTGCATTAGTCCTGGGTAGGCATATTCTGAGTAGATGAAGGCAATTTCTTTCCTAAGTTTTTTTGGGCACTTCCAAGCAAACAATCTTTAAAGATGGATTTCATTTAACAAAAAATCGTTGTGGTTAAATAAATATTAATTACATGAAGACACAATCACAGATTTTGTAAAAGGCACAATTTATAAAAGCAGTGATCAAAAATGACTGTTTGCTTCAATCACCCCATTCAGTTTGTGGGACTGGTGTTTCTCTCAGTGGGAGCTGCCATTATAATGACACTTCACAGTAGGAACCCAGTTGGATGATGCGAAGTAGGATGGAAAAGAATGTCTTTATGTTCAGAAAGCATTCCAAATCAGAAAGATTCCAAGCTGTAGTAAAAGAGTCCCATGATTTATCTTCAGAGGCAAGCACTCCGTTAACTGAACAAGTTCTAACCAGATGTTAATTGAGCATAAAATTACAAAACTTGGCTAGCATCATGGCAGATTGTAAATCCACTGGGTAGAAGCTATGTTGACCTCTGTGTCCTACATTGCACCTAGCATGATTTGAGTGGTCTATAAATACTGAGTAAATGCAACTGGGAAATATTTGGAGTTCAAAAATTACTTCTAAAAAGAAAATTCCATGTCTAGTCTTATATTTTCTCACCAGTATTTTATTAGTAGTAATTGTTATAATATTCTTCCATTTACAAAATGCTTTCAGGATGCATTAATACATCTAATCCTCACTTCAATACTACAAGGTGGTGCCATTTCCCCTATTTTATAAATAAAGAACATGAAATCTAGAAAGCTTCCCCCCCATCCCACCAAAAATAAGAAGAAAAAACAAGTGGGCTATGAAGTAGCAGTTATTATATGAACCATACTCGTTGCTCAGAAATCTCTCTGAAGGAAATCTGAGAGTGTCCCAAAACCATTGAACCGAATTCTATCAATAAAGTTATACATACACAATTAGAATTGGGCCAATGTTAATATCAAGTAACCCATGTATTTATTGACTCAATCCTGGAACAGTACTAGATGCTTTTATTTTTTAAAATTTTTTATTTATTTATTCATGAGAGACAGAGAGAGAGAGAGACACAGGCAGACAGAGAAGCAGGCTCCATGTGGGGAGCCTGATGCGGGACTCAATCCCAGGACTCCAGGGTCACGCCCCAGCCAAAGGCAGGTGCTAAACTGCTAAGCCACCCAGAGATCCCACTAGATGCTTTTAAAGAATATAGGTCTAGATCATTTTCCTAGCTTTATGTATGCATAGGCCCAGGACAGCAACAAAGAAATATCCTTTAATATCCTTAAATTATCCTACTAATACCCTACTAATATCCTTATTGAACCTTATTCATCCTGTTTGCTTCTTACCTTTTATTACATACATTGACAGAGTATTCAATAGCCTCTGCCTCCAGCTGTCATCATCCCCTCTCTTCCAACTATTCCTATTCTGTAATTTCAACCACCATCATTCTACCAAAATGGCCTCCTTAAGGACATGGGTGATCTTTGAATCAACAAGTTCAAACATCTAGTCTTGGTCCCCATCTCTCTTGGCCTTCCTACATGTTTTAGAATTCTTGTTGATTCCTTTGATCTGCTTCAAATTCATTAGACTAAGATAAAATTTGTCCTCTATGCTGAAGACCATCTTCTTTTCTGAATTACCTATTCTGACAATAAGTTTATCATCATCCTAATCATCTGTAATTGAAGACTTTGTCTTTTTTTCTGTTCTAGTTGCTGAGACCCACCAGTTGCTTTTTCACAATTATGGCCCTTTCCTAAAACATAGTTTGGGCACATCTCTTTCAGATTATTACACTAAAAACACAACTTAGTGGTACACTCTTACTTAAAAGTACTCAATGTGCTCTTCTCTACCTCTCATCCCTGTTACCTACTCAATAGAGACCAGTCCTCTGACTTCTTCAGTCAAAGTCCTCATTACTCCCCTTCATTCAAGACAGCCTGGTGTAAAGAAGAAATTTATACATTTCATATGTGGGACCCTCTGCATTTAGGGCTGAATCCAAAGCTTCCTCAAGCTAGAATTCTTTAATCCCCTATAGAATATATTAACAAATCATCATAAAAGAACAACAAGTGTTATTTTTTTTCATGGTATTGCCTAAATTTCCAAGGCAGAAATCCATCTCTTCCCAATAAAACCCTTTAATACTTGGTAGGTGCCATTCGCATATCATGAATTTTCTCTTTTCTCTTTTCTTTTCTCTTTCTTTCTTTCTTTCTTTCTTTCTTTCTTTCTTTCTTTCTTTCTTTCTTCCTATATATGATACATTGGTGTATCATTTATTGGGTTGTCATTGTATAGGCTTAACTATTTTTCTTTCTATCCACCATCCCAGCACTCTACCTATATTTACCTTTCTTTCACTAAAATATTGATTTCAGAATATTATGCATTCCTTAAAATAAGAAAGAATTTCAGTTCACCCTCATCTCATTTTTATACACTTAAAAGCACATTGTATATAATAAATTCTAATATGATGCAGAAATAATTGAAGATAATCAAATTGTGTCAGGATCAAGAGAAAAATATTCATAAACAATATCAAAAGAGGCAGAATTTTTAAAAAAACATAGAAACACAAATGCTCATCAGGGAAATCTGGATATTGAGGTCAGAAAACACAGAATAATTCATCTTTAAAAGTTAAGGATCAAATAATAATAAAATTAAAGTTAAGTATCAGTAAGAAGTCTAGTGTTCAATAAGCCTGTGGGTGAGCAGGGAAGAATAGCCAAAAATAGAAATTATGAGAAGGATCCAACAGATAAATAGAAAATGGGGCAGGGACATGAAGCAATATGAGAAGTTTTCAATGTTACCCAAGGAGCCAGTTCTCTGGACTACTACCATTGAAGACCCAACTTTTCCTTTGTGATTCTTTTTTCTGCTTTATGCTCTTGTATCTTGATAGTATCATTATCCAGGAACTCTCAAAAAGCAAGTTTTCTTCCTGGCACTTATTTTCTTATTTCTTCTATTAGCAGTATCTGGACTGATGACAAACACATGCAGGGTTTGACACCAATGCTAACTCATCACGTAATAGCTACACATAAGGGACTGAGGACACTGTGACTACAGCCCAGAGCTGTGTGCAAAAAGACTCAGAGAACACAAGTTAGAGGACAGTTTAAATGAGTTTAGCCACTGATTAATTGTTTTAAATGACTGAGCATATACCAGACACTGAGTAGAACTCTATAGAGCAAAATGAGTTAGGCATGGATCCTGCTCTCTAAAAGCATGCAAAGTACTTGAGGAGACTGGCAATAAAAAAAGTACATACAAAAATGTGTGCCTAAATGCATATAAATGCAATGCTGATAAGTACAACAAATGGGGTGCTGAGATATCAGATAAATGGGGTATACTAACTGGTTGTTGAGAGAAGCCTCTGAGGTGGTGATATATGAGCTGAGATAAAATATGAAAAACTATCTGATGTAGAGGGAAGTTTATTCTAGTTAGAGAAAACACCATGAGCAAAAGTGGGAAAACTAGTTTTCTCAAGGAATTCATATAAAGCAAGCTCATCTGCAGGATGGTGAGGCAGAGAAAGAGCAGTTAGAGGTTAAGACTGGACAGATAGGGAACATCTGGGTGTCTACAACAAATGAGATCAACAATCACAAAATTAGAATGAGCATAAAAGCCAAAATACAATTTATAATTATACACTGAAAAGATGTGAAGCTGACCATCAGGAAAATTAACTTGAATTGTAAGAATTCACAGTCTTTAATTGAATCCATTACCTGACATAACCTCTGACTTTAAATCTGACCATATTATATATTCTGACAGTATATTATCATGTTAGTGAATGGAACTATTTTATTTTTGGTTTGAATAATGGCTTTCATTCTCCAAAACAAAACTTATACTCCCCTGATTCACCTCCAAAGCTTTCACATTGGTCTAATTTTGAAGTCCTCTCAGTCATTTTTTTTTTTTTTTTACTAAATTTCTCTCTCTGGGAATGACAATCAGTTGGCATCTTTGCCTCTGAAATACATTCCAAATTCAAGGTCACAGAGATGTCATTTTTAACAACTCTCTCTACCTCAGATGGAAATGCTGAGTGTCTGTTGGGTTAATTGCTTTCAAAAGAAAGACAGACAAATGAGATGTTCCAATAATGTTGAATGGCTGTGGATTCCTTTTTTGTGGAATATGTTCAGATTCTCCTCTTGGGGTTGCTTTTCTCAGAGAACGAGAAATGTATTCCCTCGCTGAGACCATAGGAATGCCAGACAGCCCAGAGACCAAATGCACACACTGGAATTCCATTGACCTACAAACTCCTCATTTCTCCTGGGACAGAAGCCTCCAGGGTCTAATATTAGCACAGTGGCTTTCTTTTCTTCTTTTGTGTGCCTGGGATCTGCCTGCAAGGAAGTCTTGAGCACTCCAGATCTTCGATATTCTTGGATGGCTTGGTGAGCAATTGGGCAAGTGTGGTCCTCTGGCCAACAGGTCTCCCTTTTCTGAGATTGTTTTTCACTCTGAATTGCAAGCTAGAATACACATAAGTAATCAGGAAAAATTATACTAAAAATTCCAGAAAGCTATTCATGCTGCCTACTTCAGAACACAGAAGTTCAAAAATTTCAATGATGATCATAAATTAAATGGGGGCCTTAAATCAAATGATTACACAGTGGCCAAAAGCTAAGGTTCTCATTTTTAAGCTTTACTCAATATAAAAAATTCTCCCAAGAAAGAAATCATTTACAGTGCATTAAGTTTTGGAGACATGGCATCTGTTCTGGGTTACAGTTTGGTGTTCTCAGTTTCTAATAGTAAGATAGAATAGGGTTTTATTCACCTTACACACACACATACATACCACACATTCACACATGCGCTAGAGTCCAACTTCTATCCTAAGTTTGTATACAAACATGTCATCTAGATATATTCATCAAACAACGGTGGAAGCACAGGATATATAATTAAATAAGGTTTTCTTTTTTTTTTTTTTTATTTGTTTGGCTGAAAACTATTTGGTTTTTACATTAAGTGTTTTGGAAAGAAACTGTGGTGGGGAATAGTATGGTGCCAGTCCCTATGTTCATCCTAGGGAACTCCTCTCTGCATCCTAAGGAGAGAGACCCTTGTTTTCATCTGAGGTTCTCTGAAGCTCAAGGACCAAGCTGCATTGCTTTGGTACACAAGAGATAATGTAAGACACAGGACTGGAAAGAGGATGTCATTGCTCTTTGGCATGCGCATGGGGCAATGAGGCTCTGATGCCGCACTGCTCTGTAGATGACCCCATTTCCCTGCAGCCTGATTCAAATGTCTTCTGTGTACATGAATGGCTCCCTGCAGAAGATGCAAATGGTTTCCTGCATCTCCTTCCTAGTGGTCATTATCTTTGTCCTGAAGCATGCTTCCATGCCTTCAGGTGGGTAACTCTGAGGCACATTTTACCCAGTTCCAGAAGGTCCTCAGATGTAGTACACACCCCTGTTGCCCACTCATCACAGTATCTGGCTGTAATACATACTCATGCACATCATTACATCATACAGCAGCAGCCCTTCAATGCACCTGTTAGTGACTTGCCTCCCTTGCCTGTTTCAGTTCAGCCCTTTCTTGTTATGCTTTCTGAGATCAGCTCCCAAATAAACTCCCTGTATCCATATTCTTGTCTTGGATCTTCAGGAGGAATCCAAAGGAAAACAGTTATCTCAATGCTATGCTCATTGAAAGCATCAGAAGGCAGTGCTGACAACAGATATCCTTTCTTGTAGACAGGGCATGGTGGCAGGGACAATGGCGGGCAGTGGGCATCAATGGGAGCTGTGTAGGAGTGGAACAAAACTAAAGGAACAATTCAAATATATATATATATATATATATATATATATATATATATATATATATATGACTGTCTTTAGTTAATTCCAAGAATACTTGAGAGGGAAACTAAAGGAAGGAAGGCCTACTTATGCTATGAAATCACAGCACTTCTTAGTAAAAATGATTTATTATCAAAAAGACCATGAAAACTGAGGTTTTTGTTTAGTGCTATGTATTCTAGCACCTAAAACGGTGTCTGAAACATAGAAAGCTTCCAATAAATATATATTGAAATAGTGAGTAAACCTGGCCCCCTTAGAAGCTGAAAGTAGATGAAGAATGAAATAGCATATGCAAAAATGTGTACACAAATATGCACAAACTATACATTATCCGCAGATAAATGCACAAACACATGGACATTATAGCTTGCAGCAACTCAACTTTCATTCTTAAGTGGTACTTAAATGTAATATATTCCATGCCTGTGGCCCCTTCACTGATTGAATCTAGACATTAGACTGTTTATCTACTATAATAGAGTTCCTAATAGATGTCAGGTACATTATGTGCACGTCTCTTAATTTGCAACTCTTTAAAGGTTTTTAGGTTTTATGTATTATAATAGTAATGTGACAAAGGCCCATCCTGCAAACCTTTTAATAATCTCCTGTATTTTTTTCTAGTATATTCTACTTTTAGTTTTTACCTTTGCATTTTTTTTTTAAGATTTTATTTATTTATTCATCAGAGACACACAGGGAGAGAGAGAGAGAGGCAGAGACACAGGCAGAGGGAGAAGCAGAATCCATGCAGGGAGCCGGACATGGGACTAGATCCCTGGTCTCCAGGATCAGGCCCTGAGCTGAAGGCAGCGCTAAACTGCTGAGCCACCGGGGCTGCCCTACCTTTGCATTATTTGCCTAGCTGGAATATTTCATGTTGCAAAGAGTGAGGTACTGATTGATCTTTCCATTCCATTCTTCTGAGGAGCGTCAGTCCAATTCCAGCAATGATTTATGAAGAATTCCTCTTTTACTACTGATTTCAAGGATCACTTTTTCATTGACTTTAATAGACCCATTTGTATTTGAGTCTATTCCTAGGCTCTCTATTCCACTGAGTTTTACAATTCACTTTAAATACTTTATATTGCTTTTTTAGATTCCATAACTTAGGGAAAGTATTGTCATCTTGCTTCAGTTTTTCCAAGTTAATTCTCAAGGTAGGTCTTATGAAGCTGATGACAAAATGTTCTTGACTATAGCTGACTGAGACAGAAGGCAGAGAAATGGTTTTTGGCAAGTCTGAGTATAACAGCAAGTTCACAAATCTTACTGACACTTATCTCCTCGGAAATAATGTCACCCAACCTGAGATTCTTATGTCCTGAAAACTTTGCCTCACCACCAAACCATCTGCAGTCATGAGGTGAGGCCTTTTCAGCCTCTGCCTAAAATCTTCATTGTGGATTAGCTGTGAAGTATGAAATTAGTTTTTTTTTTTTTCAAGAAATCAACTAAGTCTTATTATTTCTGGGAAATTTCCAAAATAAAACAAACATGTATTTCCCCACTTTTAAAATAATACACTAAAGTCTATTTATAATAATAATTTTGATAATTGCATTTGTATAGTAATTGTGTTATGAATTGTACATATGAATATTTGTATTCAAATATTTTTGTTTAAATGTATATGAATTCTGATGTTTGGTGATACTTTAATTAGAAATATTTTCATCCATCTATGGCACGTAAATTCTAAGTTTACCTATGTTACTGGTGCTTCAATATTATGGTTATAAACAACACACACAGTTAATGTTAATATAAATGTGCACACATAATGTAATTCAGCTTATCTTTTTCTCTATCTCTTCTTATTAAGCAAGAATTGCAGCCTTAAAAAACTTTGAACCTATTTCTGTTGGCATCAGGAATCCAAAATTTGCTATCAAGTTTCTTCTTGCCCACTTTTCCTCCTCTCCTCCCATCCTCCTTTCCCTGACCCTCCTCCTGCAATGTCTTCCTCAAATTTCCAGTTAGGAAAAAAAATGTGAATAATTCTTTATGTTTAAAAATTTTGAGGCATAAAATTTTAAATAAGTAAATGAGACTATAGATGTTTCTGAGATTTAACATTTCTAATGATTTATCACGAAGCTCACTCATCTTTTCTCTTTGCTTGGTATACCTTTAGCAGCTGCCTACTACTATCTGGGGCAAAGAAAGGAATCTAATTCCAGCTACTCCTGACAACTGCTTTGTGTACCATTGGGTCAAAGGCATACAGGTGAACAAACTAAGAAATGTATATAACTCTGTCTTATCATGAGAAGCCTGGATCACAAAAATAAACCATGGCTTCAATTTAGAAAATCATGAGAGCATTAGGACCTGCAGACCTTATAACCTCTACTATTCTTACTGCCATCAGTTACGTTTTGTTAGTCAGACGCTATCTTCCAAAGAGAGTCATATTTCCTCTCAGTGAGAAAGATCATTTCATTGTCACGCTTGTTCAGTCCTCCCTGGAGCAGGAAGTGGTATAATATGTGTGCCCAAGCTTTAATATAGTATTTTTTTTTCTTTTTATGATTTCAACCTTGACCTCTGATTTGAGAGTCTGCTGTTTTAACCATTAGTGTTTCTCTATATCTTAAAGCAAGAGCTACATGTCCAATACTTACATAAAATGACCTTGGTAAAATACATATGCCACCATATTAGCAATTATTTTTATTTGACATGATATAACCACATATCAGCATCAAATCAGAACCAATAAACCAATAAATTGTTTTGCTACTTGGCTGTTAGAAGAATGCTAAAAATGGTAAGGCACATCTCTAGCGAAACCAACTCAAAGCTGAGGTTGCATTTAAAGTGAGTTCTTTCAGTGAGGAGAAAAGGAAAAAAAAAATAGACACCAGATATTAATGCCCTTCTTGGAAGATAAGTTCATCCTATCTAATATGCATTAGAAATAATCTACTCATTTGATGAAAGGTTTGTGAAGCATGAATAAAGGGCCAGGCTGCTTGTCTACAGCAGCAATTAACAGAATCACACAAAGCCCATTTCAGTGGCCTATTTTCTCAGGCCAGCCATCAGTGTAATTATCCACATTAGAGGAATTTTCTGAGCTTGAGGAGAGGTTCACAAGTCAAAGGGAGCTGAAGTTCACTCTGGGGAATTTAACTGTTTGGTTTTAATAATTCCTCATCAAATAATCTCTAAGGTATCAAAAGAAATCATTCCCTCTGGTCTCTATAAGGAATCATGACTTCTGTGCTGCACTGGCATCTACACAAAGTGATATTATGAAGTCATTTCTGCATTTTGAGGAGCCTCTCTGAGGGGAATATGCAAATGGTATTCTTGATAAAGAAGGAATAATTTTGTCCAAGTTATGAGCATGGGCATGTGCCAAAAGGTGAATTCTGTCCACACTTTCATAAAAAAGATATATACCATAAAGGTAAATACAGCAATGCTTAGGTTTGCAAATGTTACAAAAGCAACTCTCTTTCTTTCTCAGCTTTATGGTCATTTCTGTCACTAAGAAACTCATTGCTACTTAAAAATAATTTAGTTGAGGGTGGGAAAGTCATTGTTTCATTCACAAAAGAAATGAATTAATGAATATACATACATATATGTAAGCACTGACACATGGTATTTATATGAAGATACAGTAGCCATGACACATATTTATACCTATTTGCCCATCTGATTTCACAGAGAGGTCCTTTTAAAAGAGACAGGGAATATGAGAATATAGTAGCTAAGATTTATATAATTTCATATGTGTGTGTGTGCAAGTGTATGTATATGTGCAATTTTCCTGTTGATATCACATCCCTCCTTTAACATCATTATAGTGGCTCAGCATCAGTGAACACCGAAACTGCCCTTATTAAACTAATAAAAGAGACCAATCTTTTCTTAGATTAGATGGTTAGACTTAGATAGGCTTTTTCCCAGGTATTTTAGATCAGCAATAGAAAAGCCTAAGAGGGAGAAAGATTTTTCATTGTTCCTATTATATGTATAATGGAATGAAATATACTTGTGGCCAATTTCAACAAAGCTCAATTGGTATTTAGGAGACACTAGCATGAAACTTGTCTGCTAACAATGCACAAAGCGAGGTCTCAGACCAACAGTTTAAAGTCCTCCAAGTCCTGTGAAAATCTGATTCCTGGAGTAACCACACTTATATTTATTATGAAGAAAGGACACCCATGCTCTCCACTAAACCTCTGTGCCAGCTATATTTCAAGCATCACTGAGTTCTCACAGTGTGAGAATTAATCAGAAGATTGAGAAAGAGTTGCTCAAATCTTTCTTTCCCCTCTGCATATCAGCCCAAAGGTGCCCTTTTTAGGTGAAATGGAGGATGAATTAGTGGTGATGAGGGAAGGGAATATAACAATGGATATTCACATGTCTCTGAAATTACTCTGGTTAACATATCTAAAAGATAATGGAGCACAATGTAGGGTCCTGTACCCTGTGAGTTGTTTATTTTGAGATGCAAGCTGATCTCTTTGATTACTGATGGTGATTTATGGTGAAAGATACTAAAATGTAGTCACAGACTAGGGAGTAGCCATTGTGTAGTTCTAGAGGGTTGATATTTTTTCAAAATGCCATTCCTCAATGATGTGTGCATCCAACAATACACCAAAACCACTGCGACATTTACATAAATAAATAAATAAATAAATAAATAAATAAATAAATAAATTCATGGAAAAACAGGAGATTCACTTCTATATGCCAACTGAGTGAGCACAACTACAACTGGCAGATAGAAGTATTCCTGATTTCCAAAGCTTTCCATATAACTGAATCCCCAAATTTTGTTACTATTCCCACAGTCAGACTTACCTAATGGTACGTAGAACAATGCAATCTTTTTTTTTTTTTCACCAACATTCACTGCTTAGATGACTACTAATATCTCTTCAGTAAACACCCACCCACACAAGCACCTGAACACCCAAAAGTAACTGGAATACACTTTAACCATTTTAGCTCTCCATGCCCAAGACACAACAGGATTGGTTCAATAATTATTATCAGTATGGACAACAGAGGTACAATAAGCATGTCACCTTGATGGAATCCAACCAGGCACCGCAATATTAATGAGCATGTTTCAGCCTTATACTATTTCTCAGACCTATTAGAAAAAGGTTGTTTTGGAAAAATGTACTGTGAATGATCATGTATTTTCAAAAGCTATGACCATTTTTCTTCAATTTATTTAAAAGAAAATTTGAGCAGGGCCATGTGATTTAGGAAAATCAAAAATATCAAGCAATAATTACCTAATGTGAGGCCCTTGCAGAGATACATCATATGTATTTTAAGGAGCAATAATACAGCTATGGTGAAACAGACTAACAAAGAATGATCAGTTCAAAGAGTAATAGAAGTAGAAAAGCAATATAAAACAGTTAGATAAACCTTTCCTATCACAATATGAAAAGAGTGACCAACAGCAATTTCAGACATGTATAATTGGTATACAACATGAAATATTGTTGGAAAATATTATTTATAACTGCAGTTATGTTAAGATGCTAAATTTGTGTATATCAGCACAGGAACTAACTCTTAAGTGCCTTGAAAGTCAGAATAAAAACAATCTGAAGCAAAAAATTATGAGGTGAGTCAGTGTGCAAGTGTTGGTCAACAATTCTCTCATTAAGAAAGCTTAACTGTCATTTTCCTATAGACTTATGTGCCACTGCTTGGAAATTAATGGAAAGCAGGTGCTGGCAATCAAGAGCAGGAACAGGGGAAAGACAGAAATTCCTTCAGAGGATAAGAGAAGCTGCTGAAAATGGATGTGCTTATGGTTGATGGTTGAGAGAACACTTATGTGAGCTTTCAAGTTCAAATGCTAGCCATTCTCAGTTTAACAGGCAGTTTTCTCTAGGGAAGCTGAGGATCCTTGAAGCTCATAGACAGACCCCACACTCTGTTCCTGAGTCTCCACACCATATTATTGGCATCTGACCAATGGAAACACTGGAGTATTTGCAAAAATGAATCATGATGAACAGCAGTGACCCCCAAACCCCCATCTCATCATATTTAACTATCTTCATTTAAAAATGTCACAGCCAGGGGCACCTGGGTGGCTTAGTCAGTTAAGCATTGGACTCTTGATTTTGGCTCAGGTTATAATCTCAGGTTCATGAGATTGAGTCCCATGTGGAGCTCTGTGCTGGGCATGGAGTCTGCTTGAGGTTCTCCCTCTTTCCCCCTCCTTCTGCCCATCCCCACCCTCTCCCACAGAAAGAAAAAAGAAAGAAAGAAAGAAAGAAAGAAAGAAAGAAAGAAAGAAAGAAAGAAGAAAGAAAGAAAGAAAGAAAGAAAGAAAGAAAGAAAGAAAGAAAGAAAGAAAGAAAGAAAGAAAGAAAGGAAGGAAGGAAGGAAGGAAGGAATCACAGCTAAAGGTGATTGATGTATTCATTAATCTTAACTAGGAAAAGTAATATGGAAGAATTACCTTATATTTTTGCAACCGATGGTGTTGTTAACCTGAAGGTACAGAGGCTCTGAGTAATCATTCATAAAATAAAACTTAAGTGTTCACCAGGATTGACAGATCTAGTGTCCAACAATAAATATATTTAGAAAATCTTATATTTCTCACCAGGAAATTATCACTTTCACATGCTGCTACCCTGATCAATGCCTAAGAAGTTTTTAACTGGACACAGAAATCTGAATAATCTATTTATTAATTGTTCCTCTTTTATGTGTCTAAAAACTGTTTGGTCTAGATCCAAAACTTTTGACTTTACCTAGAAGTCAGCCAAATCTTTTTTTTAATAATAATCTGACTTACTAGACATTTTTTATTATAAAAATGAAGCAATAAAAATGTTTGACCTTTAACCACTACAAGTCTTGAATTATACACTGCAATGTGAAAAGTAGATAGCTGCATTGTAGAAAGGCAATTACTTTCCCTTACTTGTATGTACAATTTTTTTTAATGAAAACAACATTTGTGTGATAAAAGGAGAGGGGGAGGGAAACACAAATGATATTATTGATTTTATTTATTTTTAAAAGGACTTTATTTATTTGAGAGAGAGAGCATTAGCATGGGGAGAGGGAGAAGCAGACTCCCTACTAAGCAGGGGAGCCCACTGCAGGGCTTGATCCCAGGATCCTGGTAGTGTCCAAAGGTAGACACTTAATCAACTGAGCCACCCAGGTGCCCCGTATTATTGATTTTAAAACAAAGAACATGGCTTAGAGTTTTAGCAACACATTTATAGACACTAATAAAATTTCTAACAAAATTTATAAGTATATTCTTGTCTAAATAATTTTTAGGAGATTAAAAATACTAAGCATGGCCAAAACAATCCCCAGTAATCTCTGAGATTCCCATTAATATATAAAAAAGGAAAAACAAAGATCGTTTACCTCAAAGAACTAAAAAGGATGGCAAATCCTGACATTTGCACATTGATTCTTATCTGCCTTGCCCATAATAGATGCTTCCCAAAGAGCCTCTGAATTGCCCTAAACACAGATCTTTAGGCATCATTAGCAATTATAGGAGTTTTTGTGTGAGATTAAATATATTTGCATCACTTGATTTATTTATTTATTTATTTTTTTAAGAACACAGTTCTTTTTTTTTTTTTTAATTTTTTTTTTTTTTATTTATTTATGACAGTCACAGAGAGAGAGAGAGAGAGAGGCAGAGACACAGGCAGAGGGAGAAGCAGGCTCCATGCACCGGGAGCCCGACGTGGGATTCGATCCCGGGTCTCCAGGATCGCGCCCTGGGCCAAAGGCAGGCGCCAAACCGCTGCGCCACCCAGGGATCCCGCATCACTTGATTTAAATTTGATTTAAATCCCTTCACTGTGCCACAGGGAATAACAGATTAAAATAGTAACCTTTAGGGATCCCTGGGTGGCGCAGCGGTTTGGCGCCTGCCTTTGGCCCAGGGCGCGATCCTGGAGACCCGGGATCGAATCCCACATCGGGCTCCCGGTGCATGGAGCCTGCTTCTCCCTCTGCCTGTGTCTCTGCCTCTCTCTCTCTCTCACTGTGTGCCTATCATAAATAAATAAAAATTAAAAAAAATATTTCAAATAGACAGTAAAAATAGAAAACACATGGGTTGAACCTAAGAAGAAATTTTAGTGTTAAAAAAAAAAAAATAGTAACCTTTAAATATACTGTTTTGGAAACCAGAGTCAAAATATTCCAGTGTCTGGCAAGAGCTGCCACTAATCTAGGCAAACTATGAGGTCCCTTTCAACTTTAAATCTGTTATTTATGCACTGTTTGCTTGCTTTAAATGTCATGGGACTTGTGAGAATAAGTAGCAAGGACTATCACACCTGGATTACCTGTTAGGATGACTGTTTACATTCTAAACACACAGTTTATTTCATTGCATAAAACAATTCTACCAATATCTTCAAAAAAAAAATCCTATGAGTAAGTTGCTATAAAGTTTCTGGAAGTCAAGTTGATAATATTTATCACGAGCCTGAACACATTCCTATCCTTTGGTTAAACAGCCCTGATTTTAGGATGTTTTAAAAAGATTTATTTATTTATTTTAGAGAAAAAGAGAGAGAAAGAAAGAAAGAGAGAATGTGTGTGTGTGCACATGTGCACGCAGGCACAAAGGGCAGAGGGACAGGGAGAAGCTCAAGTGGACTCCCTACTGATCACAGAGCCCCAAGTGCAGCTCAATTGCACAATCCTGTGATCAGGACCTGAGCTGAAATCAAGTGTCAGATACTTAACAGACTGAGCCACCCAGACCCCCCTATGATTTTTTTATATGTGTACTCCAAATATCATATCAACCATTGTAGGCACTGTGCTAGTTTTGCTGAATCTAGTTAAATGAAGGAAATATATCAGAGAGAACTCTGTTCCCATATAGTTTGTTTTGAAGTAGATACAAATAGTCACCCATAGTAACTACAAATATGATAAGCCCTATGAAAGAGATGGACTGCTTCTATGAAATGATAAAATAGGGATTTGGATGAATTTAGATGCCTAAAGAAGTGATACTTAAATTACTGTCTGGAGGACAGATGGTCATAAACTAGATGAAATGCCTAGTGAAAGCATCAGCAAGTTCAAGTTCATAGGCCTGGAAAGGGGGAGTATAAGACCCTGATCCAAAGCAACTAGATCAGAGAGATTAAGGGAAATGTAGTATAAGAAAGGACAAGAAAAACAGTCAAGTATACTATGTAGGCATTGCTAAAGAGCTTCAATTTAATCCTAAAAGAAATGGGAAGTCACTGAAGATTTCTAAGCTGGGTGGTGTCATGATCATATTTGTGTTTCTTATAGATCACTTTTGAGTATACAATGAGGAACAAACTGGAAAAATGCGATAATGAATATAAAATACTACAGATGTGATGTGACAAGAATTCAAATTGGATGTGAGGCACAGAAGTAGGCAAATCTGAGAGATATTCAGGATATGGTATTAGTAATAGAGGCTCTAAATGGATAATGAAAAAGGATATGTGATCCTAACATTTTTTTAGACATTCTATTTGGATGCATGATAGTGTCATTCACTGAGATATAAAATGCTTATGAAGGTCTTGGGTATGTATGTGTGTGTCGGGGGGACACACTAATAAGTTCATTTTATACTGGTTAAGAATGATTTCCCTTTGAGTCATTGAAAAGTTGATGACAAGTAGATAGGTATTCAGAAAAGAACTCTGGCCTAGGGAGAGAAATGTGAGTCATCTGCATACAGGTAGTAATTAAAGATGTAGGTTTGAGCAAGGTTTCAGGGAAGAAACTATTTAGTGAGATGAGGAGAGCCTAGGACCAAGCCTTCGGGAATTCAGGCATTTAATGCCAGTTAGAAGAATATAGTTTTGCATGTGGGACAGAGAGATTATAGTGAGAGAGGTAGGGGGAAAACCGGAAGTGCATTTTCTGGGTGACAAGTGAAGATAGGGGCTCAACAGAAAGAGCCACTACCCAGCAAATAAGATGAAGATAAATAAAACTAGACAGTGTCTTTACCAAAATTACAGCCTTTTCAGTGGAATTCAGGGGAGTCGACTAGTCAGTAGTAGAGTTGGAATCATGGTTGATGTGAGAATTTTTAGTTTCTGCTTTGTATTTATTTTTGGTGGAAAGATTTAAGCATATCTCAGAAATTACTGGGAAGGGCATATTTGAGAGAGAAAGGCTGAAAATCCAAAAGAAAAAAGCAACTAAAAAGGAAAAGATAGGAGGTGGGAGAGGAACCTAAGCAGAGGGATGTTAAGTAGAGAGCTTTCACAGGTGAATTGGCAGCTCCTCTGCTAAACAGGATGGTATATCAGTAAGGGTTCTCCAGAGAAACAGAATAGGATACACATAGATATATAAGTGGAGATTTAAGGGAATTTGATTCACACGATTATGAAGGTGAAGTATGCAACAATATGTCCTCTATAACTACATAAGCAGGAAAGCAGGTGGTATATTCAATCTTGAGTTTGAAGGCTCAAGAACCAGCAACTCCAATGTCTGAATCCAGAAGTAAAATGGACATCCCAGCTCAAGAAGAGAAGTTACTCTCCCTCTGACTCTTTGTTCTATTGGGCCCTCAACCTACTGGCTGATACCCACTCATATTGGTAAGGGTGATCTTCTTTACTCAGTCTCCTGATTCAAATGCTAATCTCTTCCAGAAACATCCTCACAGACACACCTAGAAATGATGTTTTACCAGATATATAGGTATTCTTTAATGTAGTCAGGTTGACATGTACAATTAACTATCAGAGATAGTAAAATGGGTGAAAATTCACATGTTTGATACTGGCAAATGTAGAAGTTTCTGTCTTCTGGCATCTATCTAAAATTATATATGAATCAATAGGGACAAATGAAAGGATGTCTGATGGAGTATTATTTATAAAAAGTGAAAATTTTGAAATTACATAACAATCATAAAATGGTTAAATAAAATACGGTCAATTATGTTGAAAAGCTATACAGATATCGTTAGATATATTTTTCAAAAATATTAATGTCACTAAAAACTATTGTCACTAAAATATAATGTAACTAATATTCACTGAAATAAGCAAGTTATAAAACTTATTTCCCAATGTGTCCCTCTGTATGTGTGTATGTATTTATAAAGACTATGGTGTTTTATATAAAATAATACTCATTATCTAAGGAAAGTGGGTTGTAATTTTTATTTTTTTCTTTATATTTTTCAATTCTTAAGCAACTAACATATTCTTTTTTTTAAGACTTTATTTACTTATGAGAGACACAGAGAAAGAGACAGGCAGAGACACAGGCAGAGGGAGAAGCAGGCTCCATGTAGGAAGCCTGATGTGGGACTTGATCCTGGGTCTCCAGGATCACACCCTGGGCTGAAGGTGGTGCTAGACCACCGAGCTACTGGGGCTGCCCTCTTACTTACAATCAAGAATACACATGTCTTAAAAAATAAAATCAGTATCTGAATCTCAAAAACTAACCAAATAAATCTAGTCTCATTTAAGTTTAGATAAATGTAAAAAAAAAAAAAAAGCAAATTAAAAGTCGGAAGGGACTCAGCAAATATAACTAAATTTTTTCCTGAGGAATTGTCCAGTTGATGTTTAATGTCTTTTCAGATGAAACTCTCAAAGGCCTGATATACAACAGAAGCCATTTTTTTTATTTCTAAGTCAGCATGACTGTACAAAAACTTTGTTCAAAGCAAAAGGCTGATTTATGGCCTGTCATGCATGCATTGTACATCTGCTTTGTGAATGAGTAGCCTAAAGGAAACCCATTTTGTCCTTGAGATATCGATCAGTGCTCCTACTCCCTGCGCTCCTTCATGGTAAAATTCATGATTCCTACCTACATGCTAATCTATAATCTTTTGAGCTTTTACAAGATGTAAAAAAGTATATAACCCTGTAAAAACTGTTTGTTCTCCAGAGAACTTTCTTCCCTGTGAAGAGCATGTTTCCCAGGCAGCTGTCCTAACTTGGGCTTAAATAAACTCTTAATTTTAGAGATTCTAAAAGGTTTGTTCATTTTGTGTGAACATTTCCAGCTCATCCCTGGCATGGTTCAGGGGCAGCTGTTGCTAAATGCAAATTAATGCAGATTTACATTTAAAATGATCATTTCAATATATCTGTGGTAGGACAACTTCCTAACTTCATTCACATTATTCCCTTGGGCAAACAAGACTACTGCCTTTGTTGTAGGACAATCAAACTCTCCAACACAACATCACTTTGCTTGAAAATATAATAATATAATAAATATCTTTCGATTTATGCTTGCTTTCTTAGTCCCAGTATATATATTTTTGATTCAAGCTTTAAGCTCTGCATTTTATTTCTACTTATCCTCTCAGAGAAAAACCAGGTTCATAGATCAAGAGTATTTGCAGGGGGAAAAAAAGAGGGGAAGAGGAACAATTATTAGTGATACAAAAAGTCCTACATAAAATTGGTGATAAGCAGCTTGTGAAGCTAAAGGCATTTTATTATCTAATTAAGGCATCATCTGGGTACCAGAATAACAGCAATGCCCCACTCTACTATTAAGCCACTGAATTGAATTTATTTACAATGAGCATCTAGAGAAAAATAATAAATACAGTTTAAGAGAAAACTTCTGAAGTTGGGATACATAAATTCTAAATTCAAAAATTCCTGATTCTGCAAATAATTAACAATGTGACAATAGGCACTTAGCAAGTAGAGACCCTTTTACTATCCTATGTAAAACAGAAACAATAATCTCTATTTCACTTATTTTGTATTGCAATCCAGAACAATTGTGAAGCTAAAACAGCAAGTGTGCAAATACATGGAAAAGGATGAATTATTAAGTGAATATACTGTATACTCTAGGAATCACACACACACATACACAATTACAATCACAATCACAGTATTTCCGATGAACTACAGCATTTCAATACCAACCTACTGTATATTTTTATATGTTTTACTAACTTTTCTACATCAGGTTTCTAAAACTGTTCCACATGTCCTGCAAGATGTTCCATGAAAAAGAAAAGGGCTCTTGTCTCTAAGTTCATGAAATAGTAGTACACCCTATTCCTCTCTTACAGACTTATAAAGCACACTAGTATATATTAAAGCTATGAGAAATCCTGTAGATAAAAATAAAAAGGGGAGGGGGTTAATTTTGAATATACTAGAGTTTTCAAATTTCTTTGATTTTGCAAGAATACTTTTTTTACTATCTAATAATATCTCATTTGATGTCAAATTATCAGAGTCCCATAAAAGAGCTAAGCAAACATGTCTACATTATTTGTCATCCTTAGTTATTACCCTGTGTGTACAAATGACACGTGTATGATATAAACATATTTAAATGATTCTATGCATATAAAGTTTGTTATTTTTCTTGTCAAACCACACTGTCCTATACAGTAGTCAGTAGTCCCTGAAATTATGGCAATTCTGAATGAAATGTGCTTTAAGTGTAAAATACATACCAGATTTTGAAGACTTGATAAAAAAAAAATTACAAGTACTCAAATTTGTGTAGATTACATACTGAAATTGAGCTTATTTGGGTTTACTGAGTTATATAAATTATATTATTTAAATTAATTTACCTGTTTCTTTTTTTAGAAAATCTAAAATAGTATCTATGGTTCCCATATTTTTATTTCTACTGGACATCACTGCTATAAAATTGTTAAAAATTTGAAAATCCCAACAAAATATAAAGAAGAAAATTATCACTTATAATTTCATCTTTTTTCTAAGTAATTTTATCTCCTAAGGACACTTTCAATGCATTTTCCAATGACTATTTTTGTATGCATATGTTATGACTATTAGGATCAGAATACACACAGATGATAGATAGACAGGTAGGTAGATAGGCAGATAGACAGACAGGTAGGCAAACAGAAATCAACCTAAACCACCGTTCTTTACTTTATTCTGAGGGCTGTCCATGGTGTTGGGCTATAGAGTTTGACTTCTTTCCTCTTCTTCCTGGTGATCATAAAGCCCTGAATAAAATTAAACGGCTTCAGAACACAAAATCACCTAGAAAATGTGCATCATGACATAAGGATCAAGTCCAGGGGTTTCACCAACATGTGTCTGAAGCTGAGTCTGGTTTCAGAGCCTTCTGGTGACCTTGGGAGACAGGCAGAGAGGAAGGGAATCTAGGCTTGAACATAAACAGGCCTGCCCAGGGAAAAATTCGTCTTCATCAGATTTGCCTTTCGTCTAAAAAAAGAAACCACATATAAACCAAACCCCAGCTTGCTGCTGCCATTTATTTAACGAAGTTTTAGAAAAGCAGAAAGTTCACTATAGTCAGTGATTTATCGCCCAGGGGAGTTCAAGGAAACTCCCTCTTGTGAGCTATTCATTTTCTTGTTCTGAACATCCCAAATCATCTCAGCAGGAGGGGATGTGTGTCCCTGACCTTGGCCGCTTTCTCTGGTTTGCGTTTTCATTTGCTAAATAGGTCACAGCACATTGTTTATTCTGGCCCACGGCTCCAGCAACGCTGTGGGATTCCCTTTCCTCAGCCTTGCCCTCTGCTATTCTCTCCTTCAAACCCCCACCCTCTGGGACTTGAATAAGCACTCAAGCAACTTAAAATCGTGCCTGAGTCCACATGAACAACCAGTTCAGCGGTTTCAATGGAATGACATAGTGTATGATTCTATTCAGTCTACCAGGCAGGCAAATGAATGGAAAACAGTCATGTTTGAAGTTTGCCAGTGCAAAGATTAAATAACTAGGTTGTGTGGATTTCCACTTCCTAACTGCACGTGTTTTAGGTGGACATAGCTTTTGTTCTCTTTAGAATTAGTTTGATAGATTCTGCCTTCTACTACTTTTTTCTACTTTCAATTTTTCAATATCTGTTACGAACTCCCCACCCGAGCCAGCAACTGCATCAAAATAATGTTACTTTGTTTTGATAAGGTTTCTGATCAAAAGATCACAAATTATTTTGTGGATGATTGAGATGTTATCCCATCCTGTGAGGCAAGAAAACAACAAAAGAGTAATATATCATATAATCTGCAAGACTCTCAAAAGAAAATATAAAAAGGGAAATGCATTATTTTAACTCAGATTCTGCATCTTCTCTATTCATCTTCCTTTTGTTATTTAAAAATTTTCATTTCTCCAATCTTTTTTTTGCACAATTGAATTTCCCCCTTTTTCTGCCTTCTTTGAGCATTTTTATAATCCTACTTCATCTCTTCTCTTAGTATATCTATTACACTTATTTAAAAAAAAAAAACTTCAGTGGTCACCCTAGAATTTGCAATATACATTTTTAACTTATCTAAGTCCACCTTCAAATAATACTACAATGCTTCAAGTGTAATACAGGTGCTTTAAATGAAGTATCTTAATTCTTTTCACCGTCTAATACATTGTTGCTATTACTTTGAACAGTTCCCTTTTAGATCAATTAAGAAAACAATTTTATATTATCTTCATTTATTTCCTCTCCAATACTCCACTCACTTTACATAGATCTGAGTTTCTGATTTTTCTTCTCTCTGAAGAATTTTTCAAACACTTCTCACAGGGCAAGTCTGCTGATGAATTATCTCCAAATTTCTGTTGGAGAAAATCTTTATCTCTCCTATACTTTTGAAGGATAATTTCTCTGGCTAAAGAACTCGAGGTTGGTTGTTTTGTTTTGTTTTTCTTTCAACACTCTAAATACCTGACTTCATTCTTTTTCAACTTGAAAGGTTTCTAAGAAGTCCTCTGTAATTTTTAACTTTCTCCCCTTGAAGGGTAGCAGAACATACCACCTCAAAACATGCCACATAGTCATAGGATTATTCGGAGCTGATGGTAATTGAGAAGAAACAGATAAAGAAAAGCTCTTTGCCCTCCTCCATTTGCCTGAAAGCAGGATATAAATTTGTAAAGGTCCTCCCCCGCCACCAGGAAAGACAGAAGTTAATCATCAAAGACAACTACAGACCCAGGGATTTTTCCAAAGGAATCTACATAACAAACTTTACTAACTAGTCTTTATCTACCATTAGCTTCCCTATAAATTTACCTTCCCACAACCTGCTGCCCTAGAAAGTCAAAGTCCTTTGCCTTTGTCTTGTCACTTCTCTAAAAATTTGGGGCTTTTTGATAAGATGCTATATAAACTCAAGTTCTAACCACTCTTTTGGATTACTGATCATTGAATATTCCCAAGTATTATGAGCCAGACTAAAACACTTCTTTGTCTTTCTCATGCTAATTTGTCTTTTGTCTTTTTTTTTTCTTTTTTTTTTTTTTTAAGATTTTACTTTTAAGGAGTACCTGGGTGGCACAGTTAAGCACTCAAGTCTTGGTTTCAGCTCAGGTAATGATCTCAGGGTCATGAGATCAAGCCCCATGTTGGCTTTACACTCAGTGTGGAGTCTGCTTGAGATTCTCTCTCCATCTCCCTCTGCGTCTCTGGCTCCTGCTCTTTCTAAAATAAATAAACAAATATTTTAAAAAATCTATATTTAAATAAGCTTTCCACTCAATAACGAGCTGGAACTCACAACCCTGAGATCAAGAGTCACACACTCTAATGACTGAGCAGCCAGGCACCCCTTTCCAGTCTGTTATACAGGGCTTCAGACAATTACCTTAAGATGGGTTGAGTTAAAGCAGTTTTTCCTCTCCTGTGCTATAGAAAGTATTTTCTCCCCCTTTGGTTTCTTCCCAGATTGTTTCATCTTTAATTTTCAGCAGTTTAAATATGAAATGACTAGTTATATAGGATTTCTTTCTCCTTTAATTTTTTTTTTGTACTTATCCTGCTTAGTGTTGTCTGAGTTTCCTATGTCTTTCATTAAATTTGGAAGTATTTTGGCCATTTTTACTTAAAATATTTCATCTGTTCCTCTCTCTTCTTCTGGTATTCCAATTATGAATATGTTACAGTTATATTTCAGTTTGGGAAACTCTTACTGACAAATCTTCAAGCTCACTGATTTCCTTCCTTGGTTATGTGAAGTTTAATAATGAGGTCATCAAAGACATTCTTCATTCCTGTAACTCTATTTTTCTTTCTGGTGTTTCCTTGGATTCTTTGAGTTTCCTTTTCTCTGCTTACATCACCCATCCTTTCTTGATTCTGTCTACTTTTTCCCATTAGAACTCTTACCACATTAATCATAGTTACTTTAAATTCCCTGATAATTCCAGTATTGGTATCCTATCTGAGTCTGTTTCTGATGCTTGCTGTCTCCTCATACTGTTTTTTTTTTCTTTCTTGCCTTTCAGTATGTCTTATAATTATTTATTGAAAATGGACATGCTGTGTCAAATAATAAGAGCTGAGGTAAATGGGGCCTTTCGTGTGAGAATCTATGCTAATCTAGGTAGAAGTTGGGCTGTGTTTAATTTTGCTGTAGATGCCAAAGGCTCTAACATTAGCATCCTCTATTTTCTCTACCAGTTACAGACCTTGGGCTTCTCTGAGAGTTCTCACTCAGAGCCAGTGTGCCTTGCAGCTTTTAGCTGTAATCCATCATTACTGCACTGGAGCCTACTAGTGTGGTGTGAAGGTCTGAAGGTGAGGGGGTATTCTACAGCCTTATGATTGAATCTTTCATTAGGCCTGTGTCCCTGGGCTATGATCTTCACAAGTGATATAAGCTTTTTATTTTGTTTTGTTTTGTTTTAACCTCCACTCCTTACTCTCTTCTCTGGCTGCAGTGTTTCTATTTCCTTAAAACTCTGACTACTGGTGACTATGCGCCCCTTCTTCTTCAGAGAGAGAGAGAAGGCCAGAGGGGTTGAAGTGGAGGAAATCCCTTCTCCCAGCTGTGTTGAGACTGACAAAGTCTTTGTCTTGAAGGGTGGGCCTTTGCTATGTAAAAATCTCCAGGTCTATTTGATAACAGTTAATCTTCCCCCTCCTGCCAAAGCCCTGAGAGGATCTTCCTCTGATGTTCATTTACTAGGAGAACCTGCTGGAATTCCCAGAGATAAAGCCCACAGAATATGAAGAAACCTCTAAAAACTGCAGATACCAGGTCCTCACTCTCATGTTAGTCCACATTTGGCCCCCAGCAATTTTTCAAAATTACCATTTAAATGTTAGGGCTCTGGACACTTGTGTTCTAGATAAGCAGATCTTAGCTATGAATTTCTGGATTCATCTGTTTCTTCAGATTCTGGATTGGCAGTTTATCCTGGAAACTTAGCTCTTGATGGGCCCAAGAAAAGTATGTCAGTTTGTCCAGCTTTATCTCCCAAGGACAAAACAACAACTTTCAAGCCTTTTGCATGTCAGAGCTGGAACTGGAAGTATCCTCATAACTGAATGTTCCCTTCTTATTTGTCATAAGTTTATCCTTAGAAGGATACTTCATAGTGTTTGATAACAGATGAGTCTGGGCATTGCTATCACCAAGTAATGTCAATAATCTGTCAATTGTCTTTCCTGGACTCTATCTTCTATCTTCACTTATTTTTTTTCCCCCATTGAGCAAATATTTATTATGGGCCTGTGGGAATAAGATTACCCTGGGTCCTCTCTCCTGGTATGTTCACAAAATCCTTTGAAACTAAACTTCCAAGATAATCTACATAAGGAGGGCTACATTAAGTTTCATCATCAATATTTTTTCTAAGCAATAATAAGACTCTGTCTTAACTCAATTGTTGTCCATTGATTAATAAATCAAAGAAGACATTAAAGAAAGCATTATATTTTGAAATTTGAATTGCCTTGCCACGGAAGAGGTAATGGCCTATCAAGAAACTGTAGTGAAAAGCTTACTTTCAGATTTTGGAGTGGCAAAAGAAATCCTATTAAACCCTGAGTTAGCACTGGAAATGTGAATTCAGCTGAATAAAAACAGTACTTGGTTCTGCCTAGTGACGTTATCAATTTCCATGTTAACAAAAGTCAACATTTCTCAGCAGCCTGGGTGGCTCAGCTGTTTAGCGCCGCCTTCAGCAAGGCCTGATCCTGGAGGCCCCAGGGTCGAGTCCCACATCAGACTCCCTGCATGGAGCCTACTTCTTCCTCTGCCTGTGTCTCTGCCTCTCTCTCTCTGTGTCTCTGATGAATAAATTTTTAAAAAATCTTTAAAAAAAAGTCAACGTTTCTCCTTTAGATTAAAATCAAGGAAAACTCCTCTGTCCAGGATGCCATAATGTCAGGATGTGAGAAAGAAGAGAATAAAACAAAGTTAGTCCCCTCTTTACATAAAAACAATTAACTCATTTTTATATCAAATAAAATATGTTCTGTTGCAACCAGATGCTTTATTGTATTTAGAGATCAAACCACCATTTAGTCTTGGTAGGTAAAGGAAATGCAAAGTTTTAGGACTGTAAATAGTGCTATGGACATATGTATGTGTGTGTGTGTGTGTGTGTGTGTGTGTGTGTATCCCCTCTCATCAACCAAAAACTGCTAAGCAACTGATAAAATGTTAGAGATTTAAAGATCCTAATTTTCATCATTTCTTATGGATAAACTATATTTACTCTTTTAAAAAGGATTATAGGAAAGTAAAGTCTCCATTACTTTTTATATAAGACCATGGAAACCATATTCTCAACTAGGAATGACTTACATTTTGCTATAAAGGTTTATGCTTGCCTGCCCTTAGATTGGCAGGCCAGGAAATCAAGGTAGTTTCTTCCCTCTAACATACTTCATTGACACCACCTGAAAAAATCTGGAGAGTATTTTGTGAATTGGTTTTACCTCAGTAACCCTCAAATGTGCTTTAGGGTATGGTAGGTTGTATGGAGAACACAACTGTAAAGTGTTCAAGCAACTCTTGTTGATTTAAGTGTAATTGATCAGGAGCACTATATGAAAGAGCTTGGTACAAAAGACAAATAAAAGGCCTGAGGCTATCACGTATTGTTTGTGGCTTATTGTACAAAGCAGAAAAAGTCTCATGTACTCACCAAGCCACAGCCCCCCACTGTTCTCTCTTTTTAGTATAAATAAAAGATAGCTAGTTTCTTGATAGGAACATTCTCTTTAAAGGGGTATTGTAATAGTCTCTGGGAGCACGGAAATATTCCATGGCAGCTTCGACCTCTAATCACCAGGTTCTTTGTATCTTAAAAGAGTCTTTCATGGCCCAGGACTCTAATAATTGTTTCAATTTATATTTAGCAACTCAAAATTCAAAGGATTGTGTGAGTAACAAAATGGTAAGTAATTTCATGAAGTATTTTAGTATGGATAAAATTAATACACTCTAAAAATGCAAATCATTAGTAAAGTTCTTTCTGGAGAATTGTATTTGGAAATTCATGTAAGTATGTGCAGTGTGGATATGTGCTTTTTTCACTCATTCCCATGTGTTTGTCTGTGTTTGTGCATATTCTGCTAAACATACAACATGATGTCAGGTTTGCTACAATATGAAGGAACGGATTCTTCTAAGAACTGTGTGCTTGGAGGGTTAATTCAGGAAGGTTATTGCCCAACAACCACATAGCAGTCATATCTCATCACCTTCAGCAGGAATAATTTATAGTTTAATCTTACATGCAGGCATATTAAATTAGTATTACTCATCAGAACCCGCTTATTAATAAAACAAGCCGAATTAGCCACTGGAGAATCATATCTGGAAATTCAATGACAATTTTACATTTTTAATAAAGGCTCAGAAATATTATTGCAGAGCAGGTGGTAGAGAGAACTGTGGTCAAATTTGACATTCATTAATAATTGAAGTATGGAACGTGATAGAGGTGAAAATTGATATTGATTTCTTTCCTCTAATATTTGGAGGAGTTCTAAAAGGTAAATAAAATGAGGTAACAAGACATATCAAGTCTTACTGATTTCTTTGATCACCTCCTCCCTACATGAGAACACATATCACTCCTTCACCTACCATGTTTTGAATAATTCAGTGCCCATAGTCTTTCCAGTTCAATGCATTATAAAACACACTCAAGCTGAGTTTCAATCATATTAGACTGAAAGCTGAATTTTTTATGAAGGATTATTTAAAACAAAATGCGTCTTGAGCCCAACAGCCTTTGAAACCAAACAATCCTGGGAGTTCAGTAAGGAAATGTCAACACTGTGGAGAATTTTTTGATTCAGAAAATTAAAGGAATCCTGTTTGATGTATATTAACCATATCAATATTAACAACCTTCTGCTGGATTTCAGCACTGATTTGAGAGCTGAGGTATTATTGGTCTTGTATTTTAACTAGTTGTGAAAGCACTGAGAGAGTTGTTCTTGGGTTGAACTTGACCTGCCTCTGGGAATGCTTTCTGTTCCATCCATTTTGAAAGGCTTTATTCAAGTGGATTTTTTCACCTACCTCTTATCGTTTGCACCCCTTGGGAAAATGAAAGATGCTCAAATATAGATGTCAACACTGCAGATGCTTTGTTTGGCAATAGTGTCTTTCAGTTTCCTGTCTTTAACAAATTATATTGCAGATCACGCATTTGACTTAAAGGAAACTCATTTTACTGATGTACACCTGGACTGGGATGCCAAAATGAACAAGTCATTTCAGACTTCCTTTTTAATTCTGAGTCATAGCTTTATGTTGCAACTCTACTTGTTCAAAAGTTAGATCATGGAGGTTCCTTCCTATGACTTTCAAATAATTAATCAAATGGTCTTCAATGGGCTAAGTAGCAAACAGAATATTACTTATTATCAGTCTCTCTCCTAAGTCATATAAGATCTTGTAATTTCAAGTAAGAGAAACTCAAACATAAAATGTCACAATAGCGAAGCATACCAGCTTTACCATTTGACTATTCAGAATTTTTTTCTGCCAAGTTACCCTGAATCTTAGACTACTGAGAATGTCCTCTTAATTTTTAAGCTTCCCCTCTTTTTGCATCAAAAGTGGTCACTGTTTTATAAATAAAACTAAAGGAAAAACATGAAGGTAAGAGATCATTCAAGATATTTCCACTGGGCATTAAAAATACAGAGAGAAAGATAGATGCTGTGGAGTAAATATCCATCTTCTATTGTAACTGAACATAGGTCCATTTTCTTAGGTGTGGGGAAATATTTAACAATGCTAATGAGAAGCCTGGCTGGCTGGACCATCCCTCTTGAATATAATTCCAAGTAGCCTCTGTTTAAGGTTGTCTAGATCTTGGTTCCTCCTAGTAATCAAACCAACACTGTGGAGTCAATCAAATTAGGGTCTTTCTGAGGCCATGCTAGAAACACAAAGTGAGATGAACAACTGAGATAGCTGACAAAAAAGGATAAGAACCAAAAAATTTTTCCAAATTTCATTTTTCCTCATTTCTCTGTACTGTAGAGGGAAAGACATCTGGGTCAGAATTCCTTTTATTCTTAGCCATGGTTGATTTAGAGACTGAAGGGAAAAGCTAAAAACAAAATATGGAGTCCAGAGTACATGAACTATCTTGTATGCAACCTCACAATTTAAAAGGTCTTCCAAAACGAAGGGACAACCTTTTAAAAATATAGTGCCTATCCCTCTCAATCTAAACCAATGAACACTAAAAATGTTTTAGAAATCCAGCAGACAAATATACTAACTACAATCAAACCAAAGAAAGGCTTATGCCATACCAACTGACAATGGCTATTTAGAAGGAGGAAGAGAATACTCCAATATTCTCTCTGACTTGGCAGAGCTCAGCACATCTACTAATTTTCTTTCCTAAAGTCAAAGGCATAAAGAATTTGAGTAAAACTTTGAAGCTGCAATGTCATTTCCTATCTCCAAAAGTAGCTTAAGGGAGTATTCAGAAACCAGGACAAAGAAAATTACTTCAAGAGAAAGCCTCTTCACCTTGATGGCTCAGTCAGTTCAGCAGCCGACTCTTGATTTTGGTTCAGGTCATGATCTCAGGGTTGTGAGGTAGGCTCTGCCGCAGTGAGCATGGAGTCTGCTTAAGATTTTAAGATTTTCTCTCCCTTTCCCTTTACCCCTCCTTCCTGCCCTGTGCATATACTCTCTCTTCCTAACAACAGCAACAACAAAAACCCCTTTTCATATCAGCGACCATAGACATTTGCCCGTGTAATGAAATGGTGTTGGGACATTTTGTCTGCTTTTTGCATTTATCTATTTAAATTTTAGTCAACATTTAAAAATATCCAATCAGATATTTTATAAAAGTGGAAACTGAAGCTCAGTATAGCAGGTAATGAACTTTCCTAAATGATAAAAAATGCAAATTGGGATTTGGCTTCAAATTCCCTAAGTTTAAATCAGTTGTTCTCATTAGGTCTTGGCTAACTTCTTAAAATTCTATTTAGGAGGAAAGGATAGAATAAAGGCTTGAGCATAGAAATGATATAGAAATCACTGAAGATACACAAGCTAAAGTGCAGTTTCATTTACAGTGGATTTAACTTGTCTTCTTGTATCTAGTTTTCTTTCTGTACAACTGTCAGAGAAGATGAAAGAAATTGGGTAATATTTGCATATGCACCTAACCTTGGAAGAATTGCTTTTAGCTTTAACAAAAAGATCCTTTTGTCATCTCAGATTAACATCTTTATTCCTAAATGGAGCATAAATGACATTTATTGGCTAAGATTATTTGTAATAGACAAGACTGTTTACTGTTTACTACCTAGCAGATAACTATTTGTTAAGTCTCACTGAGTATGCTAACAGGAAAAAAAAATTGATACCGAGCTCTCATTTTACAGGAGTGAATTTAAATTAACTTCAGTAGTCAGAATTAATGAAACTGGGTAAATGATGCAAAGGTATTCCACCGAGTATTTTGTTTTAATTAGAGATAGGAAATGTGAGTCATTAGAGGTTTTTAAAAATGTTGCATTCTATTACTCCACCATATTTTAAATCCAGAAATATAAAGAAAAACTAAAACATGTTAGCCATTTTAGGTCAGTTTTTAATATGTATCAGCTCTCAATTTAAATTGAGTGAATAGTAAAGAGTCTGAAAAAAAGAATATAATCTGGAAGCATTTAGGTACAAGTAATAAATCTTATTGGAAGATATCTGTTTACTCATAGGCAGCTGTGTAGTTTACTATAAAGCAACCACAATTCAAACATTATGGCATTACTACATGAACGAACACATATATAAATTAAGCTGAAAAGAATTTCACAAATAGTTCCAGGTATTTCTTGAAAGTTTGATCATGATAAAGGTGAAATTGTAATCTAAAGATCTAAAAATACTCATTAAAATTGATGCTGAGAAAACTGTTTATCCATTTAAGAGAAAATCATATTAGGTCTCACATGACACTGTATACCATACCATAACTATATACCAAAATAAATTATACCAGTTCTATGTATAAAGAGCTTAAAAAGTTGCCACTCCATCCTAACAATCTTAATAATAAGATGTGTCTTTTGCAAAGATTTTCTCCTACTCTGGCTTGTCTTTTCATTTCTTGACAGCAATTTTCACAGAGCATAAATTCTCAATTTTAATGATGTCTAAATTATTTCTTTCATGGAACATTTCTTTGGTAGTCTATCTAAAAAGTTAATGCCATACCCAAGGTCAATTTAGATTTTCTTCTGTGTTATCTTCTAGGAGTTTTATAGTTTTGTGTTTCAAATTTAAGTCTGTGATCCATTTTCAGTTAATTTTTATGAAGAGTGTAAGATCTATGTCTAGATTCTTTTTTTTTTGCATGTCCAGTTGTTCCAGTACCATTTGTTGATTATAGTTGCTCCATTGTATTGACCATATCTTTGTTCTTTTGTCAAAGATAAGTTAACAATATTTATTTTTTTAAAAAAGATTTTATTTATTCATGAGAGACACACAGAGAAAGGCAGTGACATAGGCAGAGGAAGAAGCAGGCTTCCTGCAGGGAGCCCGATGTGGGACTAGATCCCAAGACCCAGGTAACATGATCTGAGTCAAAGGCAGATGCTCAATCACTAAGCTCCCAGGTGCACCGACTATATTTATGTGGGTCTGTTTCTGGGCTTTTCATTCTATTCTATTGATCTATTTATTCTTCTGCCAATACCACACTGTTTTGGTGTACCTTGCTGGCTCAGTTGGTAGAGCATGTGACTCTTGATCTCAGGATTAAGTTCAAGCCCCATGTTGGGCATGGAGCTTACTTAAAAAAAAAAATACCATACTGCCTCGACACTGCAGCTTTATAGTGGTCTTGAAGTCAGGTAGTGTCATTCCTCTAATTTGGTTCTTTCCTTTAATCATATAATGGTTATTCTGGGTCTTTTGCCTCTCCATCTAAATCAGAGGTCAGAATCAGTTTGCTGATCTCCATAAAATAACTTCCTGGGATTTTTTTTATTGGTATTGCATAGATTTCTATAGATTAAGTTTAAAGAACTGACATTTTGACAATACTGTGTCTTCTTATTCATGAACATGAAATCTCAATTTACTTACTCTTTGACTTCATTCATCAAAGTTTTATGGTTTTCCTTGTACATATTTTATTATATTTATACTAAAGTATTTAAAGTTTTTAATTTTGGGTGGTGCTAAGGTAGATGGTGTGTTTTTATTTCAAACTCCACTTGTACATTATTGGTATATAGGAAAGCAACTGCCTCTTATATATTAAACTCAGATCCTGTAAGTTTGTTACCATCTCTCATTAATAAGTTCCAGGAGGGCTTTTTTCTAATTCTTTAAGATTTTCTATGTAGATGATCACGTCATCTGTGAACAGACAGTTTTATATCTTTTTTTCACAATCTGTACACTATTTATTTCCTTTTCTTGCCTTATCACATTAGCAATGACTTCCAGTACAATGCTGAAAAGGAATGAGAAGGGAGAACATCCTTGCCTTGTTCTGAATCTTAGTGGGAAAGCTTTTAAGTTTCTCTCCATTAAACATGATATTAGCTGTAGGGCTTTTGCAAATAGTCTTTATCAAGTTAAGAAAGTTCCCCTTTCTTCCTGATTTACTGAGCTTTTACCATGAGTGCATATAGGATTTTGTCATGTGGTTTTTATGCATGTATTGATAAGGTAATGTGACTTTTCTTTTGACATGATGGATTATATCAACTGATTTTTGAATGTTGAATCAGCCTTGCATAGCTGGGACAAACCCCATTTGGTTCTTTTTATACTTTTTAGATTTAATTGGCTAATATTTTGCTAAGGATCTCAGATGCAATTTTTATCACATTTCTGTTATGGAAATTTTGTGAGCCTAATACATTAAGTCATTAATTAGTCCTATCTCATTGTGCTCTCTATTCACCACAGCAGAACCTTACCTTACAATAAGGTAAGGCCTAAACTTCTAATTCTCTTATTTCTATCACAGTGACCCCTCAACAAGTGTTCACAGCTGATGTTTTACTTTTAAAGTCAGATACTTCTCACTCCATTCATCAATTTTACAGATTCTGCATCAGAGGGGAGACTTCTAGGAAGTAGGGAGTATCAGTGGAGCTGCAAGTTAGATAGAAAAACCAAGCAGGTCTCATAATGAAGGTGACATTTGAGAAAAGACCTAAAGACTAAGTGAACAAGTTATATAGCTACTGAAAAGAATATCAATTCATGCAAGAGAATAGCAAGAGAAAATGTTGGCCTACTATATTTTTGTAGTACACAAGGAGTACACAGTGTCTGGAACAGAGTAAGAAAAAAGTAGAGGTGGAGATGATGTCAAGTATAAACATGGAGGTAATCATGTAGGACTCTGCACAGCATTGCACAGACTTCAGCTTTAACTTTGAGTGAGAAGGGAAGACACTGAGGTCACATAATTTATCAGACTTGTATTCTCAAAAGGTCTGGCCAGTGTGCTGAGAACAGATTTCAGAGAGGATAATAATCAAGGTGGGAGACAATGAAAGCTTAATCTTGGTAGTAATAGTGAAGTGCTGACAAATTGTCAAATTCTAGCTATATTTCAGAGATAGAACTGACACATTTTGCTAGAGTATTGGATGTGAAAGGAGAGAGAAAAAAAAGTCAAAGATAAGTCACAACATTCTGTACCTAAATACCTGATAGAATGCAACTGCTCTTTCCTATTTTGGAAAGTCATAGGAAAAGCATGTGTGGCTAGGCGTGTTTAGAGGATATATTAAGTTTTAAATGAATATTAAATGACAAAGTAGTGATGTCAAGTAATTATAAGAGTTGGATATATGAGATGAGTTCAGGAGTGAGGTTTGGGCTAGAGATAAAAAGTTGAGAGTTACTATTGTTAATATTCTAAGCTATGAGATCATCAAGAGAATTTACGTATGGAAAAGAAAGATGGAATGCAAGAGCAGAGTCAGGTACACCTAGAATTTAGGGATTGAAGAGAGGGGTTGAGAACAACAAGGGAGACAGAAAGAGGGCAGGTGTCAGAAAGGTGGGAGGAATCCCAGAAGTGTGCAGTATTCTGTAAATCAGTAGAGAGTTTTCCCAGAAGAAAAGCTGACAATTCTAACTCTATGGATAGATTAATGGTGTTGAAAAATAAAATCACAGAACTTCTACACAATGTAGACATACAGATTGCTCTGCATCCTTCCTGCACTTCTTAATGTTTTCTTAGCTTTATAGATTGCCTCAGTATCTTAACATTATATCTAATAATAATAGATTATGAATTATAGATTATGACTGTTTATAAGTGAACAGCATTTTATGAGTACTGTTAAGTTTTATATTCTAAAATTGTGCTTGATTAATTACCCTTTTCATGTTTTTTTTAAATATAATTTATTGTTTAGAGCACTTTTAGGCTCATAGCAAAATTGAATGGAAAGTACAGCCATTTCCATATACCCCCTACCCCCACACATGCAAGTCTCCCACATTATCAACATCCCCCACCAGAGTGATTGATATGTTATAGCTGATGAACCTACAATTATTGTTATCAGACAAAACATCACTATCACCCAAAGTCCATAGTATACATTAGGGTTCACTCTTGGTGTTATCAGTGGGTCTGGACAACTCTGTAACAATTATGTATCTATATTACAGGTTCACACAGAGTAGTTTTAAGGCCCTAAAAGTCTTCTTTATTCTACCTATTCTGTCATATAATCGGCATCATATAGTATGCTGCTTCTCAGATGGACTCCTTTTACTTACTAATGTGCATTTAAGATTCTTTTACTTACTAATATGCATTTAAGATTCTTTTATGTCTTTTTCATAGCTTGATAGTTCATTTATTTAGTGATGAATTATATTCCATTGTCTGGTTGTATCCCAGTTTATTTATCCATTCACTTGCTGAAGGACATCTTGCTTACTCTCAAGGTTTAGCAATTATGACCAAAAACTGCAGTAAACATCTTTGTGCACGTTTTTATGTGGATATAATTTTTCAAATTCTTTAGGTAATACCATGGGGCACAATTGCTGGATTATTTGGTTAGATTATTTGGTTTGTTTAATCTTATTAAACAACTGTAAAAGTATCTTTCATTTTACATTCCCACAAACAATGAATGAGAGTTCCTGTTGCTTCACAACCTCAATAATATTTGGTGATGTCAGCGTTTTGGGGTTTGACCAATCTAATAGGCGTGTAGTAAGTACCCTTTTGTTGTTTTAATTTACATGTCCCTGATAATATATGATATGAAACATCTTTCATATGCTTACTTGCCATCTTTACATCCTCTTTGGTGAGTTGTCTGTCAGGCCTTTTGCCCACTTGTTAAACAGATTGGTTTTGCTATTGTTAAGTTTAATGAGTTCTTTGTATATATCCTGGATAATCGTCCTTTATCAATGTCTTTTGCAAACATTTTGTCAGTCTGTAGCTTGTTTTCTCATTCTTTTGATGGTGTATTTCATGGAGCAAAGTTTTAATTGTAATAAAGTCCAGCTTATCAGTTCTGGACTGTATATTTGGTGCTGTATCTTAAAAGCCATTTTCATGCCCAAGATCATCTAGGTATTCTCCTGTTATTTTATAATTTTGCATTTTACACTTATGTCTATAATTCATTTTGAGTTTATTTTTGTGAAGGATCTAAGGTCTGTGCCTAGGTTAATTTTTTTCACATGTGGATATCCATTTGTTCCAGCAACATTTGTTGAAGAGACTATCTTTGCTCCATTGTCCTTGTTCCTTTATCAAAGGTCAATTAACTATATGTATATGGGTCTATATCTGGGATTTCTTTTATTTTAAGATTTTATTTATCCACGAGACACACACACACACACACACACAGAGAGAGAGAGAGAGAGAGAGAGAGACAGAGACATAGGCAGAGGGAGAAGCAGGCTCCCCACAGGGAGCCTGATGTGGGACTCAATCCCATGATCCTGGGATCACGTTCTGAGCCAAAGGCAGATGCTCATCCACTGAGCCACCTAGGTGCCCCTATATCAGGGCTTTCTATTCTGTTCCTTTATCTATTTGTCTATTCTTTAACCAATACTACACTATCTTGATTACTGTACTTTTATATTAAGTCTTGAAGTCAGGTAGTATTAGTCCTCTAACATTGTTCTCTCTTAATATTGTATTGTCTATTCTGCATCAATTGCTTCTCCACATAAACTTTAGAATATGTTTGTGGATATCTACAAAATAACCTGCTGGGATTTTAAATGGAATTGCACTGAATCTTTAGATCAAGTTGAGAAGAGGTGACAGCTTGACAATATTGAGTGTTCCTATCCATGAATATGGGATATCTCTCCATTAACTTAGTTCTTCATTATGGCCAATACTTTTAATTATATACATTTGGATAAGTATATAGTTGTATCTCATGAAAACAATGTTTTAGAGTTTTAATGGATTTGCCTACTTCTCCTTGTAATTCTATCAGTGTTTGCCTTATATATTTTGAAACTCTGATATTAGGTGCATAAACATTCAGGATTACTTTGTTCTCTTGATAAATTAAATCTTTATTTTTTTGAAATGATCCTTTTTATACCTGGTAATATTTTCTGTGCTGAAATTTCCTTTAATATTAACATAGCCACTCTAGCATTTTTTAAAATTAATATTAGCATGGTGTACTTTTTTTCTCCATCCTTTTACTTTTAATTTGTGCCTTATATTTAAAGTGATTTCTTGATTTGTCATTTCTTTTATGTCCCATATAAAAATTTCTGCCATATAATTGAAATATTAAACCTGAAATTGTTCACTCTGATTAGTGGATGTCATTTTTTCTAATCCTTTCAGGTTGTTTTTTCCTTGATTTTGGTGGTTTCCTCACATTCATGTGCTTATCAGCATTCAACTGAGAATTCAAGGGGGAATCCTTCACAGATATTTAGAGGTCTTTCTGAGTAACTTGCCCCTCTCTGTTACTGTGTCCTGTGAACTCTAGGTATCTACATTTCACATTATATATTACATTTACACATAAATAATACACATAATGTATATATTTTGATATATATTATGTATTCTATAGTATATATTATTTCTACCTGTGGTAGGTAGGCTGAATCATTGCCCACCTCCCTCTCAAAAATACCATGTCCCAACCCCAAGAGCTTGAGAGTATGTTAGCTTACATGGCAAAGAGGAATTAAAGTCATAGATGGAATTAAGGTTTATCACTTGACCTTAAAATAAGATTGTCTTGGATCATACAAGTGGACCCATTGTAATCATCAAGCTCCTTAAAACACAGAATCAGAAGAGTCAAAGAAGAAGATGTGACAATGGAAGCAAGGTCAGAGTGATGCAATGAGGGGAAGACTTAGGTTGTCACTGCTGGATCTGAAGTTAAAGAAAGGGACCAAGAGTCAAAGAAATGAGAGAAGTTTCTAGAAGCTAGAAAATGCAAGGAAACAGATTCTCCCCTAGAGTCTCCAAAAGGGAATACAGCCCTGCTGACACCTTGACTTTAGCCCAGAGGGACATGTGTTGGACTTCTAATGTATGGAATTATAAGATAATAAATTTGTGTTGTCTTGAGTTACTAAGTTTGAGGTAAATTGTTAATGCAGCAATAGGAAACTAATGTAACACTCATTATCTCTTGTTCTTAAAATGCCTATCATAACAATATTATACTTCCTATTATTAGCCATTCTCTTAATGTTTCAGTATATATGTACATATAAAATGTTGCATATTATATATAAATATATTAAAACAGTATCTGTATGAACTTATATATGTATGCATATATATCATATGCATACACATGTACATATTTTAAGCTGACATTTCCTCACTTTTTTCCCTATTTTTTTTTAAGATTTTATTTACTTATTCATGAAAGACAGAGAGAGAGAATGGCAGAGACATAGGCAGAGGGAGAAGTAGGCTCCAGGCAGGGAGCCTGATGTGGGACTCAATCCTGAGACTGCGGATCATGCCCTGAGCAGGTGCTCAACCACCGAGCCACCTAGGCATCCCTTCCCTATTTTTTGATAATGCTAATTAATAAATTTGCTTTATTTCATTTTTGACTATATGATTATATTTGGTTCTCTGAATTATTTTCTTCCTTTGGGGTCTGGTTTTTGTTTGTACACTTTGTTGCTTTCATACAATTTTCCCAGGTTTTCTCAGTTTTTGTTCTTATTCCCTTCTTTCTTTATCTATTTTACTTATTTGTTTACATAAAGAACTAGAGTTCATGGAATTGCTGTCTGTTACAGGTTTACTCTGCCCTTATGAAGGTGCTTTCTGCCCAATAAGCCTCTCTCATGAATGAGAGCTCTGTTTACCTATTTAGAAAAGGGGATTCAAGATGGTCTTTCATTTGTCTTTTCTATTTCTCTTTGCATATGTGTGTGTGTATTTGTATATGACTTTAGTCTCTTGAATACCCTTTTCAAGGTCAATGTAAAATGTTTCCATTTCTTGGGAGTATATAATTCTCATGATAGTGAAGTTTTTAAGAACACATTTTTCATATTTTTCCACTGGAAAAAAACACCCCTTTTAACATTTATTACACTTTGCTTCTTTGTGTTGTTTTCTTTGGTATTACAAATACCTTGATTTTAAAGTGAAAGGAAAATTATTTGAGAAACAACTGAAGTTCACGTTTTCAAAGCTATGTCTTGAAACTTCGGTCCAGAGATAGTTGCAAAATATTTTCATTAATTAGCAGAAATGCCTTCTGTCCTGTAGAACAGTCAGTGAAGATAGTTCAATGACTTTGGATAATAAGTCCTAAATCAAAGGAGAATATGACAGTATTCTTACCAGGTTTTAAGAACTCTGAAGCTTTATATTTCTACATCTGTTTTCTCCTATAGTAAACAAGGAACAAGCATGGAACAAATTCAGCTTATTTTTTTATCCACTAATTTGTTCATCATCTGAGAACTCCTTTGAGCATTCAATTACTCATGATATCAGAACTATCCTTTTCTTATTCTGTTTGTAACTAGGCCTGTTTGATAGACCCAACTTATAAAGGGCACCTATCAACCTACTCTGCTCATTCCAAAGACCACTGAAGTTCTTTAGGGCATTAGTGTAAAGAGGGCTTCATTTTGTTTGTGCATGTGTTTATTTAACTGTGAGCAGGCTACAGTAGCACTATGTGGGGCTTTCATTTTTGGGAAACTTTTGTTTCTTACCAAGAAACATCTTTATTGTGTTCATGTCAAATAAGCATTTGCCTGATTCTTCATACCTCTATTATTTAACTATTTCCCTAAATTGTACAGCCATGAATTTTGTCAATATTTGTTAATTTTATCCCAGGTTTTCTCAGTTTTTGTATATACTCTTATAAAGAGAGTTAACTTCTACCACACTGATGGTAGACTCCATCTGAGCATGCTCAAAAGAGCACAGGTATTTTTTTCCCCTCTGAGGGTGCTCTCAGAGGCTGATTGACAGTATCAATGCTGTGGATCGACTTAATGGCAAGTATATATGGTTCTTATGCCTTCCTGCTTCTGATAATAGGCATTGACAGGCTCTGGATCACAATGGTTGAACCCAGCAAGGATAATTTTCCACTATATATGGCATGACTATGCCTAAGGACATATATCTCATCTAGCATTTATCTTTTTCTTTTTTAATGTCACACAAATATAAGGCTGTCACTTTAGTGAGGCAATAAACTTTCTTTGACTATGACAGATTTAAAGCAGATGCCACTAGTTTAGAAACATTTCTGAATTATATGACTTGAGTTCCTTGACCAGGTTAAAAACCTGTTTTTCCTCTTTATTTCCTGTTTAAATGAGGTGAAATTCGTCTAATCTACATGACCAAAAATAAACCAACCGAAATAACATGCCCCTGTTATTATTATTTTGTAACAATCTAATGAACAATATGGGGATATTGTTTTACTATAATTACCAGCTTTTAAAAATTATCTTAAAAAATAAAAAATTTATAAGCCATGCATTGCTTTAAGCTTTTAAGAAATTTGTTTATCATTTATTCTTTACATTAACCCTCTGATATTGTTATTACCATTGATGATGAAGGTCAGTTTCAGGTGAAGAAATTTAAGCACAGATAAGTTTAATAACTTGCAAACGACTGTACAGCTATAGCGGTAGAGGTGAAATTCAAACTCTGACTGCCCAGCTCCTGAACATGTACACTTAGTTGCTATGCTAGTTGGATTTATCAACCACCATCACATTCATTTAATTGGACTTTAAATTCAGATGAGCATTTTTTCTTGGTCACAAGGAAATAATTTGACAAGCCTAGATTGCAATGCTTGAAATGCAAGTCTGAGTCCACATCTGAGAAACCTTAACCATGTGACTCCTACAAGCACTGGGTATTTATTTTGAGGCTTGTTATATGAGTTGCATTAAAAATAACAGGTCCTATTATGAATATATAAGAATGGCATTCTATGGGAGATACATCCAACAAATGTTAAAATACCTTTAGTGGCAATGAAAAAGTAAGAATGTATTTCCCATAACACTAAATGAGTTGATCTGCTTTTGGTGGGCAAACACGGAACTTTGTTCACCAAGTTTAAAAGTACTTTGTCAATATGCTATTATTCTACTCAAAGTCAACCATGTTATCTTCTTTAATGAATAAGAATGGTGGGACACAGCCTTATTTGGTATAGTATGAATAAATCATTTGAGCTTGGGTTAAAACTGTACACTAATGAGTGTCTTCAATTTATGGGAGACATGGATTCATAGTTTCCATTCTCTATGCATATTATCACCATATAAACTAATTTCAGGAAGATAAATCTATGATTATATAGATCCTATCAGAAAGTGATAGTTACTCAGGGATACTTTACAAACTAAAATCACTGGTAAATTGAGGGCAGCCACTAACCAGTAAATTATCCTAAAATTGATTCTTCTGAGAGGTCCTTTATTCCAATGGTTTTCACTGCCATCCTTCACTTTTTCCTTTGAAATTAAGACCTAAGTCTCATTCTCAGGATCACTTTTTAATTCTCCTGCCATACAACTGGTCACCTTCCCTACCAGATGCCAAAAACAAGTCTGAGTACACTGGGTCATGACACAAGTTATTTCTATAGAGATAAACTCCTGTCCAAAAAGGACTAATCCTAGAATAAATATATTAGGAAATGAATTGGAAAAATGATTAGAATCAATGGAATATGTGAAAGCCAAGCAGGGATAGACATGTATATCTAAATATGTCTATTAAAGAATAAGATTCTATATGAAAAAAATATGCTCTTATTTCTCCCAAAATTAATCCAATTAATGTCTCTGAATAATTTAAAGACCATATGTGTATGTGTGTGCACTTAATGTTAACATTGTGTATTATTTGTGTTAAGTTCTCCCTTCTATTCACAGGAATATACTACCTTTAAGACTTAATCTTTAATGTTGATTTTTGTATATGGCAGAAGTTTTACATGGTAAGGATCAGTTCAAGGATTTCTTCCTCCAATAGCATTGATAGGACTTCTGTTACTTAATTTCCTTTTGATGGATTTGTAGATGACAGTCCATGATAGTGCTGACTGTAGAAAATGGAGGACAACCAAATATGGCAAAGACTCTGGAACCCTTAAAGTGTGTTTTCATGGTCTGTATCAAAATTCTACAGAAGGTGTTTTGCTGAATTGGCAGTGAAATGAAAATGGAAAGTTAGAGTTAGTGCAGCCTGGTGGCTCAGCGGTTTAGCGCCACCTTTAGCCCAGGGTGTGATCCTGGAGATTGGGGATCCAGTCCCGAATTGGGCTCCCTGTATGGAGCCTGCTTCTCCCTCTGCCTGTCTCTCTCTCTCTCTCTCTCTTATGAATAAGTAAATTAAAAAATCTTTTTTTAAAAAAGAAAAATTTAGGGTTAGTGTGTCAGTTACTTTCAGCTTGTTTTTTTGTTTTCTTTTCTGTTATGTATTAAAAATTACATAAAAATCAGGAGAAGAAGAATGGCTAAAAAGGAAATAACGTGTTATGACACAGACATTCAGCATTTACCTAGACTCACAGACCCACGGAACATGAAGAGCTGGGTTGTGAGAGCTAACCTTGTTCTAGTTCCCTCATTTTATAGGAAGTTAAGAGTATCCAAGAGGGAGATGACTGTGGTAGGATCAGACAGTGAATCCAGGATGAAGGGAAAACTGCTTGGCTTCTGTGAACAAGGTATCAAGGAAGCACTAGATGCCCCTTTACCTAAGAATGTGCAGCTTAATTATGGAGTTTAGGTGTCTGGTTTCTCTTTTGTTTCCCTTTTTACATCCTCATGGGCTATATTGTTTCAATTACTCTCTAGAACTGAGTTTCCAATACATTTACTTTTGTTAGCCCTTCATTTTTGAATTATAGGTTGAATTTTTGAGAAGTTGGGAAGAATATTGAACTTCAGAAAGTTGACAGCTTGTTGTTAAAGAAAATCAAAATAATTATAATGCCCATTTCCTGGAGTATTCCCTGTGTACTCCACAGGTCAAGGAGTACTTGCAAAGTGATTTCAAAATGTACAAATGTTACCTGTGGTATATAACCTACTGATTCAGAATAAGAACTCTGAAATTAGTTTGCCTGGGCTTTTCTTCAACTCCACTTCTTAGTAGGTGGACCTCAATACTGTTATTTCACTTTTGTGTTTCATTTCCTCATTAGAAAAATAAGGTAATAATTGCACCCTTTTATGGGGTGTGGCACACAATAACACATACAGAGTGCTCAGAACTAGGTGTCATTCTAAATCTTTAAAAGTTGATCTTCTTTTTGTCATTGTTCCTGTAATTATTATTGTGTTAACTGTTCTTGAAAAAGTTTCCCAGCAGCTTGCTGTTCTTTTTGTTGCATGTTCTCTACATTCTACTTAAAATTTTTATCAAAACCTGTGAGGTTGTTTTCAGATATCTTATACCTCCATACCTATTTTTCACAGGGAAAATGAAAATGAAAGGAGTTTGGGCTTACTTTGATCCACAGGCTAGGATTTTTATTTTCTCCCATTCATATATATTGGTGAACAGATGGGTGACAATGACTCCATGGGGCTTTCAGTGGGACCCAAATATCCAGGCTCTGTTTAACTCTACTATCAGGCACAGATGTTAGTCCTTTAAGACAAAAAAGAATATCCACTAAGGCATCAATATTTTAGGAATATGAGGTACTTTTTTTTGTTGACTAGTTGAGCATACCAAAAAAGGAAAAGAAGAGATGTTTTGTATCACAACTGTTTGAGAAATACTCTGAACTCTAAGATGTGGCTGACACTTTCCCCATCAGTCAGAGCTTCCTGAGTTACTATTCTTTCACTATAAATACATTTTTTTTTTAAGCAATGGCAATAGTTCTGTGAGTATACTGCTCAATTCCCCACAGCACCAGCACTGAATACATTAAAGAGAAGTTAAAATATCTTTCTGATTGCTTCTGGCATAACCCCTAGCTAGATCTCTTTTATTTCTATACTCCCTCAAATATGATGTGGAATATTAAGACAAATTATCTCTAAATACTAACAAGAAATGTGGGAATAAGTGGGAGACAATCATGGTGAATTTAGCCACAACACTGCACTAATTTTTTTATAAGGAGGCATACAAACAAAGAGGATATAATTTAGAGGAAATGTTGTCCTGTCTTTCCCTAGAACTACAACAAGGAGCTAAAGGTGAGAGGACAGAGAGAAGATTCTGGATAAATCAAAGAGTTTTCTTCTAATTATAGGTACATAGCAGGGAACAAACCAATATAAAAGGCTGTGATCTGTCTGAAGATAGTGAAGACAGTATCATAATTATGTCTTTCATATACAGTTGTTCAACTACAAACTGGTTGATCATCTGTCAGAGATGCTACACAGAAGTGAGTTTTGCCCCAACTCTGAAAGTGAACAAGATCACTAAGACCTACAATTTTATTTTTTTATTTTTATTTTTTTACAATTTTAATTTAATCACTAACCCCAGCCATCATTAAGACTGACCTCAAATAATTCCAAGTCCATTCATGTACTCATTCATTCTTTACATAATCAACAGACCTTAGGTAACTATGTCAGACAGTATTCCAAGGCTGGCAAAGAATGGGGAATAAGAATGGAAACACAATTTCTGCCATTGTGGAATTTGAGTTCTTTGGGAAGAAGTTCATCTAAATAAAAATAGATAAAAAAGATAAGTGTTATTTCTATTATCTCATTACTGTTCTTGAAAAATTAGTAAGTACTGTGAAGGAAATAAATAAGGTAGTAAGATAAATCGTGACTAAGTTAGGCTACTAGGATAATCAAAACAAAATATTTTTAAGGAGTGAGTGCCAAGGAATAGAATGAAGCCATTTACAGAAAACCTTTCTGGAAATAATCCAGAAAAGTGAAAATGGCAGGAGCAAAGCCCTTGAGGCAAGATCTAGCTTAACCACAACCAAGGAACAAAAAGAAGCTAAAAGGTTAGGTCAGGAGATATCCACACAAATTTATACCTGCTGGTCCCTAACTTTAACTACACATGGATATTTCTTGCAGTGAGTTAGACATGTGTATCATCCAAAAATAATTGTTGATTTGAAATTACATTGGAAATTCTGAGACTCTTGACAAGGCCACAACCTTATTAAAGATCACAGCCATCATTTTCAAAAGCTTCACTTTGGCAATATCTTGAAGACATTTAAAGGGGTGTTTAATATCCTCTCTAAAAAAGATTGGGCAGGGAGGAACAAGCATTCTAGCATGTCTGCAGTGTGAACCTAGTGTCTCACAATTGAAAATTGGCTGGAGATTACCCTGCTAACTGCTTTGCCAGCAGTCCAGCATTTAAAGTCTTGAATTCCTGTCCGTTCATCTGTAGTTGTGTTTATGTCTCTCACTTAAGCAGTTTTCAACACACTTCTGTGGTTCTTTTGATATAGTGAACGTGCAGGTGTATGTCTGACTATGCCAGGGACTGTGTCCAGATCTAGTCTTTATTGCTAAAACAGACATCTTTGAGTACTTGAATCATTGCATATGCCATATTTACTCTTGTGTAGGTAGGCCAATTTTCCTCCAGCTAAAGATAACTTAAAATTATTTCTCCCCACTTACTCCTCCACTTTTCCCATTGCTTATGCTAAATAATTCAGCTCATTGCTCCAAAAGTGAATGTGAGTCACCCAACCCATTTACATTCTTTCAGGGTTAGAGAGAAGGTCGAAGCATGCAGGAAAAGGAGCCTATACCCAACAGACTTAGACAAAAACTCTGGCTATCTGTCTCAACAGATCAAAATAATTGCTTCAACTGGATCAAGATTTTATTTCTATTTTGATCTTATTTCCTGGAAAAGAGATACAATTTGGGGAGACTAGTTAGGCACAGGAGTGAAAAATTCATTGTAGCTAGCCTATTTCTAAAGTCTTCTCTGAACCTCAGGTTTTGAAACCTTTGCAATTATGAATCAGAAATCCATGTGTTATATAATGCATTTCTGGAAAAATGCCCAAGACACATATGCACTCTAGGAAGGTCTAATACTAACATTAATCTAATGAATGGTATATTAGAAAAATGATTTGTGTACATCCTAATGGAAAGCATATTTCCTGAGCACAGCTTGTGGATTAAAATGCAAAAAATAACTCCATCCCCTAAACAGCTTCCAGCTACCACATCAACCAATAAGATCAGTTGGTACATCTTTGCAGAATGCTGACTGATTGCTCTTTTTTTGTTGCTCAAGGGAAAGCATTTTCCAAATCTTGTGCAGGTATCTAAGAGAGACTACCTAAAAGGAAACCGAATTCTCCTTTTGGAGCCCTGGATGACTCTTTTCATAGATAATCTTATTTTTTTTTAATACTAGTTCATTTTTCAAATGCAACAAAAAAGCAAGCCCCTGTTTATCCCAGGGGGTTAATTTGGTTAAACTTGATACATCACACTGTGACTGGCTTCATATTTTACTTCAAAAGCCACATTATCTTGTATCTTTTATTTATAGTGATCTTCATATTCATTTCTCAACTGAGGCAGGTACTTCAGGGAGAGCTGGCATTGATCTCTACTTTTTTTTCTCTCTTTTTGTAATGCATACTTTTTTGACCCTTAAGAAATAGCACTGACAGGAGTTTTGTTTTGTTTTTTTAAAAAAGCATGAATTTCAGACTGGAGATTCTTTTTAACCTGCTAAAGAGAGAATCAGCCTTTATCATCTAGTAGGTGACTTGGCTTTGAATAAAATCAGCATCCCACTATCTTTTTTTAAAAAGTGCATTTGTCCTCAGAAGCTATGGAGCCTGAAACTGTATGTTTCATTTAGCTGACTTCTGATTATGAACAGGTGAGAGTGAGGACAGACTCTAAAGAGAGGCTTCAGTGACACAGGAGATGAGAAATTAAATGCTCTTTGCCAAATACAAATAAATTCCTGGGTAGAACCTAGAGTCAAGGCCAAGAGATTCATAATCACGTTTTAAGGAATCTAAATCCCATCTAGTTGTCCTCAGAAGCAGCCAGAAGGAATTGCAAATCAAGGTATATACAGAACTGAGCAGTCTGGCAACAGTTCCATTTCTCATGTGCAGCCAGTAGGAGTAGAGTGGAACTTAGAATTGGGATCCCATGGGCTTGATATCCCTTTGGGGTGGAGCCATCCAGATTAACACACACTTGTGATGTGCCGGAGCCAGCAGCCAAATTTAGACTTTTAGATTGAAACACTGACCCACCACTCTCCAGCTTCAGATCCCATTTTGTGGTCAAGCTGCTTCCCTTAGGGCCTCAATTTCCTCCACAACCAGTAGCCTCCTAAAGCAACCAACACTTTTCCTGTCCACCAAACTCTTTCTTGGGTTCTGCATACAGTTTTTAAGTCTGATCACCTATTCCATTTCATCACCCTCGGGAGAAACATGGATAATATCCTCTGTGATGCCTCAGAAGCAAAGGTGCTATGTAAATGATATCTATCAAATGTTATTATCATGCTACATATAGATCTTTGGTTTTGAGTGCATATTAAGAAATACCATCATCTTTTACTGCTTCTGGCATGATTACAAATTAGCGCTCTTCTAAGAAGGCTCTAGAGAGCACAAAAAATGAGGATTTTATTAAGAGTCATTCTGATAGGAGATAGCTTGCTAAAAAAGGATTGAACATTGGAACTGGGGTCCATTAGCAGCCTTGTCACCAGCTAGCCGCAAATATGCAAGCAAATCACTTAGCTCTCTGGTCTTCAGATTCCTCATGAAAAACTAGGTATCTGGGGTAAATGACCTCTGCAATCTCTTTCAGTCCTAAAACTTCAAGACACAGAAAGGGAAGGAACACTATTTCATTAGTGTTCCTGACTCTCTTTATCTAGTAAGATATCCTTATCACATTACACCATGATCTCTCTTTCTCAAACTGGATTTCAAGAAAGGTGGTGGAAGGCCCTTACAGGGTTAATTTGCTTAGCTTTTGGTTTAGATTCCTCTGGCACATCGTGTCCAGCCTTAATATTTTACACTGTAAGCCATATCATCTTTTATCTTTTATTTATAGTGATCCTCATATTAATTTCTCAATAGCAGCTGGTGCAGCAGGAGGGACAAGTCATTGATCTTCCAATTTATCCTCTACTCTTACATATCCTGAGGTCGAGGCAGCCTGGAGAGATTGATGGAGCACTGGCACCCACCCAGCAGCTGTGTGTTCCTCGTGCATGAAAATCAACCAGAGGAAACCGAAATTCAACAATTGGCAGCAATATCAGTACCCTTTGTAATAAATGTAACAGGGCATTCTTTAATAATTGAATGGGGTGTTGGATTGGGTAATGAAAAACCTCCTGTATGAGGTTTGGACTGACCAGGAGGTGGTATATTTTGGAATGGGGTGGCAGTGAGGGAGGCTAGTTGCAGATGTCAACTTCTCATATAAGCAAACATTCTTATTCCCTCTTTTTTTTTTTTTTAAAGATTTTATTTATTTATTCATGAGAGACAGAGACAGAGATAGAGAGAGAGAGAGGCAGAGACACAGGCAGAGGGAGAAGCAGGCTCCATGTGGGGAGCCCAATTCAAGACTCGATCCCGGGACTCCAGGATCACACCCTGGCTGAAGGCAGGCGCTAAACTGCTGAGCCATCCAGGGTTCCCCTTATTCCTTGCTTCTTAAGCAACTCAAAATAGAGAGTCAACAATGCTTCCTCATTTTATGTAAAGCCAAATAATTTTTGTGAAATATGCATTTTTAAAATTTTTCAAGAAAAACAACAGATCCTTAGATCATGTTATTGCCCAACAATATAAAAGGAAATGGCCCATTGAGCTACATCCACTATATTAGTCACAGATACCAGGTAAGCAGTGATGTCCAGAGTTTTGAATCACTTACAGGTTTTCATTGGAACAAATCATTAACTGATTCTTAAAGGAAGGTCTCTATTTCTCGTCATGGCTAAGCAGTGGCCTCCAGCAGGCCTAGCTCTGGTCTCAGTTGATGCCAGCCCCTGACAGCAGTTTGACCCTGAGCTAGTTTACCTCTTCCCCTGCCTGCTCCTGCCTGCTCCTCAGTTAACTGTACCTTTTTGAATTCAGGTGTTGTAGAATTATGTGATCATCAGCTTTGGGTCTGTCTGGATAAAAACACCACCTGCTGAGACCTTGCTCTCTCTGTTATTTATCTTTGGCTGAGAAAACAAATGCTAAGTGTGGAATCAGTTTCCTGTTAGGCCACACAGATGCTGCTGCAGTAGCAGGACAGCAAAAAGCCCATAGGCATGGCTGATGTGGAGCTACCAGAAAGCAAAGCTTCCTCATTACCAGCCTGTGAAAATATTCCATTCCTTTTGGTTATTACCCAGCATGCATACTATATAGACACACATATTATCTCTGCTTTTTTTTTTAATAATAGAGTGACTAATAACATCCTCCAGGGATAAACTGGAGTGTCAAGCTGCTCAGAAATTTCAGGCACAGAACTTCCAGGAAACTATTTATTTCTAACAAAACGTGTTACAGAGATTTTGAGTATACATGGGGTTTGAGCAATGTTATGATTTTCACAGATAGAGCCTCACAAAAGGTTCTGCCCAGCGTGCACTTTATCTTCCCTCTGATGAACAGGGGCTGAGTCGACCCCTTTGAATGTTGAAATCACAATAAATATGTTAAATGGCTTAATCTCATACAGGACCACTGTCTAAAATAAACGACAATAAAAACACATAACTCCTCCAGCAGGACTGCACAATTTATACATTTTTAAATTTTGTTTCTCTTTGTTCCTTCAATTTAAATACTATTTTCTCTTTTTGTTCTCTAATCAGGCTTTATTTCATACTTATTTATAAAATAAAAATTCAAGTGGAAACTGGTTCCCAGACAAAAATTAATACATATAAAATGCAACATTATCTTGTGCAAAGCAAGTCAGACTCACTGAATACAATGAATAGGTCTTCTGGGCAGCACCTCATCCAGTGTTATTATTAGCAGAGTGGTAGAAGTAAGAGTAACAGTTACAGAGTAAAGCAGTAGTAATGATACTGTGTGTTTCTACAGAACATAACAATCTTCAATTCAAAATATTTGTACATGCGCTGTTTTGCTTGACCTTCAAAATAACTGTATATGGTAAGAAAGCCTAGTGTTCTTATTCCCATTTTATAGATGAGGAAACGAAAATCCAGACATATTAAGCAATTCACCAGCTAAGAAGCTGATAATCAGGTTCTCTACTACTCTAGGGTCCTCCCTGTGAATCAGCAGGACATATTATAAAGCAACAACACTAATAATTAAGAAAGAAGCCAAAAAAACATATCTCCAGAACTTTCCTGGTCAGAGGACTTTGGAGGTAGCTATTGTTGGATAAGAGTTATTATGGCCTAATTCTAAACAAGAATTTTTGGGCTCAGTAGAATGTGTCAATCCAGGAGGGGTAAGTGTAGGTGATTTCAAAAGTGAAATCTGTAAGATATCATACAATTTGATATTTGCCTAAAAATAATTCAATTTGGGAAGTAAAGAGCTGATATGTCTTGAGGAAGTTTAAAAAACATATATTCCCTAAAGAAGCATCCTGCTTACCTATATTTTATAGCCTTACCTGCACAGTTTATGTGAATTATTTCTTCTACTTTCTCATCTAAAATATAATCCTCTATGAGACAGGAACACTACAATATATGACTATTTTGAGGAAGCAGAGTTCCAGAGGATTTGGAGCCCATGCACATGAAAATCACTCAACTCGTGTTTACCAACACGTGGAGGAGGAAGGCAGGATAACTGATGTCTGCCACTGACTATCAAGGCATGCTTCATCCAGGGAGTACTTTGCAGCCATAACTCTCCCTGCTACCCCTGATTACTTGCTATAAATCTATGTGACTCTCCAGGTGCCTGCTCATGCTCAACACAGGCTTCCTGCAGGAGAGCTCTGAAGCCCTTGGGTGGTGGGGGGCAGGGGCCTCTGCCTGGTGTTGGACCTATAACAACCTTCTCTCTACATATAGGAATTAGGATTACCAAGTGAATGATTTAGGCAGCCAGGAGATCCTACTCACTAAAAGTTCAACCATGTTAGTGTATCTCTGAAAAGTCACCAATAAAAATATATAAAATGGTTGGATACAGGTACCTAAGTAGCCTAATTATTTTCAACTGAAAAACATGCCCTTCCTTAAGATACAGTCTGATATGACTGAATGAACAAAACTTAAACATGCCAAAGTGAATGGAGCAGTACAGAGGAGTCAAAAAAGTAAACAGTGATAATCCAGATTCTAATGATTAAACACAAACCTGTGTCTTTAAGATGGCCAAGTAGTGTCTGGAAGAAGGAAAAAAAACAAAACAAAAAATGTTTAAGGCAGAACAGTGAGAAGAGGCATTTACCACCACTAAGAATATTAATAAGAACCTGCATCATTGGTTATTTAGGAATTCAGTAAATTTTCTTTGCTTTATCTTCACTAAAAGCCACCTAACATAAATCCCAGAACTGCTGAGAAACATGCTTGTCAAACCTTTGCAACAGCTTGGGACTCTGTTATATAAACTTTGGGAACCATTAAACTTGAAATAGAAAGCCCTTTGAAAATAGATGTTCTTATCTGTTTTGGCATATTCATCCCCTGTAGGAGGGTTGTGATTCAAAGAACATGAAATAATTAATAATAATAATAATAATAATAATAATATATAAGCAGTTGAGAAAATAGCACTTCAAAAGGCTTAAATCTGGAAGCATTTCAAATACAGGATTACCAGTATGGTTTTCTAATCTCCTAATTATTTGAGAACGAGGGCACTTTTATGTACCTCTCTTTTTGGAATCACTGGAAATATCAATTAAACATAACAAATTAAGAGAATTTCCCTTGAGATGTGGGAGCTTATTACACACAATGGTTAAAGACACAATTTGTCTTTAATCAATCCAGAGAAGTTTCCTAAATCCAAGAAATTTGATGGCAATAATATAGGGCTTCTTTAAGCTTTTGTACCCTACAATCATCAGAATTGCATTTATCTTTGAAAAATCATAATTTCTGTGTATAAGCCATGTTTACCAAAGTTACACCAACAAAATCAATTTCCATGGGGAAACTTCCAGTTTTCTCTTGTTCCTGCTCCAGCTATGATTACACAGTCCCCACGTGCACAAAGCTATGAGAAGGAGTCTTGCCACAGTCACCAGCAGCCACAGGCAAACCATTTATCACTAGATGCCACCACTATCACTGGGCATCTCTGCCACCTAAGACATGTACTTGAACCTTAGAAAGTGGAGTTCTGTTCCTTCAGTGCAAGGAAGTCACTGGTGTTCTGGTATTGGGGGGGTGGATATAAACTTTATTTTCTCTTTTTTCTAAAACACATTCTGAGAGGGAATCAAAAACTACTCCTGTGATATCAATGAATACTGCTTTACTATCTTCTATTAAGAGTCTCATCTCTCACAAGAATTGGGATATATATTTTAAAGGAAATATACTACACAAAAATTCAGCAGATAGACTAGACTTTTCTGTTCTTTGGCTTGTTTTTGTTAAGAAAAACTTCTGCTCTTGACTTTTTTAAGTCACAATATAATTGACACCCAACAAACTGCACACCTAAAGTACACATTTTTTCTTTAGATTTTATTTATTTGAGAGAGGGAGAGCAGAAGAGAGAAAGAGAGAGTACAAGCAGGGGGAATAGCAGAAGGAGAAAGAAAAGCAGGCTCCCCACTGAGCCCCCCAAGATTCTGAAATCGTGATCTGAGCTGAAGGCAGACACTTAACTAACTGATCCACCCAGGTGCCCCTAAAGTACACAATTTGATAAAGTTCCAAAATATGCATATACTCATTAAACCACCCACACAATCGAGAAAATAGATATAACCATTATATACAATAGTTTCTTTCTGCCCATTCATAACTCCCTCTCACCATTTTATTGGTCATTTCGAGGTATGTCTTATAATGCATTTTATAAATCAATAGAATTTGGACTGAAATTAGTGTTACTTCCAAAAAGGCACTTTTGTGTTGAGATGTAAAAACTATGTATTCTACAGCCATTTAAACTCAATCAAATTTAGATTAATCTGTGCATGGGCTGTAGAATGTGGGGAAGATGTAAGGGGTCTATCCAAAAGATCATTATAGGTGGCAAAGGAAAAAAAGAGAAAATAGATGGGAATATTCAAATACTAAATGTTAAAATAAAACAATATATTTCTGCAAGTGTTTGTAAAATTTACATTGAGATAAATAACCAAAGCATTATAAAATATAATACAAAAACTTAGAGAATATTTCAAAATGCTTTTATTTGCCAAATGCACTAAAATAGTAGGAGCAATAGAGAAGAATTTTCTGGAACCAGCTAGTCATTCTTTTTTACCCCTATAGGGTGATTGGTTGTATTTTACTCAGTGTATTGTACATGTGGGTGTGAATAAGATGGAACTTCTCTCAAAAAGAGAAATGAGTAAAGAATATATGTTGTCAACTTGTCTAAAACATTTTTCATGTTCTGACTCATTTTTCTTTGCATTGGTTTTTCAAGAGATTTTGTTGTTTTTTTTTTTAATTTGACTATTATATAAACCTCAATAACTTCACTAAAATTCCATGAAAATAATATAAACAACTGTAATGGAAATTGAAAAGATAATAACAATCAGCACTGTAATATTTCTTGTCAGTATTTTTTTTTTTTTTACTTTTAATAGTGAAAAATCCCACATTAATTTGACTTTGTGACCTTTGGTTTTTACACTTTAGTGGAAGAAGTTCTTTTGAGAAGCAATTTCTTTCCCTTTGCTTATTATTTCTTTGCACTTAAAAACAATTAATGACCATATTTTAATAAGATCATCTTAGAGTTGTGCAGAAGGAGGACAGTTATGCTAACTCTGTATAGATCTATGGGTTCACAAAAGTTTAAAAGCTTGATGTTTGAATCTTGTGGAATGTAGCCTCATTTCTCAGACAGAAATGGAAACATTCATGCACTTATGTTGTTTAAAATAAACTGACACAGGTACATGGATGGCATCTTTTATTCTAAGCATGGTTAAGTTGTTGGGGGGGGGGAGGGTGAACAAGAGTTGTAAAAAAAAAAAAAATTCTTGTCTATAAGAACCTTACAATTTAGAGAAGATACTCAATGACTCAGTGAGGATAAGCCTGATGCAGGTAGTCCAAAGGTAATATTCTGATTTACTTTTCCTCTAACACAGACCAGCCTATTCTTCTATTAAAATCCTTAATTCAGGGGATCCCTGGGTGGCCCAGCGGTTTGGCGCCTGCCTTTGGCCCAGGGCGCGATCCTGGAGACCCGGGATCGAATCCCACGTCGGGCTCCCGGTGCATGGAGCCTGCTTCTCCCTCCGCCTGTGTCTCTGCCTCTCTCTCTCTCTGTGACTATCATCAATAAAATAAAATAAAATAAAATAAAATAAAATAAAATAAAATAAAATCCTTAATTCAATAAACCTGAATATGGGCTCAAATTCCACTTTAGAAATATTCCTGTGGGTGCCAACAGCCAACAATTTAACATGACACAACAAACCTGTTCTTGAGTTTGATAAGCATATTGTCCTCTTTTAAGAAAGCTTACATTTAAACCTTGTAATGCTAAGTTCTAAGAGAATAAGATAGGTCATAAGTGACATTCTAGTTCAGAAGTGGGAGGGAAAAGAGGTTCAGCTCAAGTGAAACATTTTGTTTTATTCCTCAAAGTGGTAAACACTAAAGAGCACATTACCCTACTCAAACTCTGAAAAAGTTGATAAATAAAATGAACATTTAAAGATGGAGATCAAAATGTCATGTAAGTGTAAGGATACACAGAGACTGAAAGTGAAAGGATTGAAAAAAAATATTCCAAAAAGAGAACATGTGGAGGGATGGAGCGGGGTGGTAGTGCTGGCATACTTATATAAGACAAATAGACTCGAGTCAAAAACTATCACAAAGAATATAATGGTAAAAGAGTCAGTTCACCAAGAAAATATAACAATTATAAATACCCATGCACTCAGCATCAGAGCATCCAAATATAGGAAGCATACATTGACAGAACTGAGAGAAAAGAGACAGCAACACAATATTGGTAGAGGATTTCAATACCCCACTTTTGATAATGTATAGGATATTCAGACAGATCAATAGGGAAGCAGAGCACTGACTTGAACACTGTAGACCCCAAATGGGTCCAATAGACATATACATATATGCCACCCAATAGCAATTAAAAATTCTTCTCAAGAGTCACAGAACATTCTCCAGGGTAGGATCACAAAACAAATCTTATTTTTAAGAAGACTGAAATCATACCAACAATCTTTTCTGATCACAATGGAATGAAACTAGAAATCAGTAGTAGAAGAAGAACTGGAAAATTCACAATATGAGGAAATTAAGTAAAACCCTCTTGAACAGCCAATAGATCAAAGAATAAATCAAGAGGAAAATTAGAAAGTATCTTGAGACAATCAAAAATTTAAAGAAAGCATACCAAAATTTACAGGATGCAGCAATAGCGATACAAAGAGGGAAGTATACAGCAATAAATGTCTACATTAAAAAAGATCTCAAATAAACAATCTAACTTTATACTTCAAGGAAATAGAAAAAGAACATGAAACTAAGCTCAAAGCTGGAAGAAGGAAGAAAATAATAAAGATTAGAACAGAAATAAATGATATAGAGAATAAAATATAATAGAAAATGAATGGAGAATAGAAAATGATAAAAATCAACAAACTAGGAGTTGTCTTTTTGAAAAGATAATAACAATGATAAACTAGCTAAATTAAGAAAAAAGAATGAATGTCAACTGGTAGATCCACTATGGAACACAGGATAGAGGTTCCTCAAAAAATTAAAAATAAAGCTAGCATATGATCCAGGAATTGTACTTCTGGGTGTTTATCCAAAAGAACTAAAAATAGCATCTTAAAGAGATATTGTGTTTCCAATATTATTGCAGCCAAGAGGTAAAAACAACCTAAATGTCTATTGACAGATGAAGTGATAAAATACAGGAGAGGGAGAGAGAAAATCCCCAGCAGGCTCCCTGTTGAGTGCAGAGCCTGACACAGGGTTTGATCTCAGGACACTGAGATCATGACCTGAGCCAAAATCAAGATTTAGACATTCAACTGATGGAGCCACCAAAATGTCCCTAGTCTAAATGCTTTTAATAGCACTTTTTCCTTGCATTTTAAACAAGGGACCATACATTTTCATTTTGCTGGGACTCACACACAATGTCATCTTTTAAATGACAACCCCCATGTTGGAAAACCTAACTTAAGAGAGAGTCAAGTGAGTCTGTTACTTGCCTTCTAGAATTACACACTAGATTTACCCACTTTGTTGTAGCGAGATGGTCCTAGACAAACCCATGTGAGAGAGGGGCATACTGTGTAAGACCCATGCCCATTTCCCACAAGGGAATGGAGAACTTTTGCCTCATTCCCCAGATGAACAAAAGAAGAACTGAGCAAAGCATGGTCAATTATTCTCCTCAACTTTAGCAGTCACATAGGCCACTTCACCTACCCAGCATCAGTGAGTAAAAGGGCAAGCAGGCCAAAGTTATACTAATCAAATTCCTTTCACATGGAGGATACATTAGAAATGGAGAAGAAAAATGTTCACCAACACTCCCGGGCTTCCACTTAACTCACTGAAATATGCCCTTAAGTATTGCTGATGGGCAAGTTAGATCAAGTTAGATCTTCATCCCAGAACTCTATAATATGGATGAGAAACTGCATTAATTAATTTAATTCCAAAGCTATTCATATCCACTGATGAAAACCATCCTAACTTACAATTAACTACAGAAATTTGATGAGGTTAAATGGCAAATTAATATTAAATATATAAAGTCTTCCAACAATACAATCTAAGAATCATATAAATGTCCTAAATTTGAAAGTAAACCCTTGCCATTATCAAATTCTTCAGGGAGAAATTAAAGGACACAGATCAAACCCTCTTTACAGTTGAAGATCTCAAAGTTTAAAGCCTAATTTTGACATCATATTTCTTTGCTATTGTGAATTCAAAGTCTACAAAGTCCTAAATGTTCATAAATAATCCTCCCAAATGTCTTATTTGGTTCATTCTCAATGGCAAGGTTCTCGGTGCCTGAATGGAATTGAGGACTCATTCTGTATTTGCAGCTTTTTAGTTCCCTCACTGACATAGGTATGAGTCTCAGCACCTCAGCTGTCTTACTGGTCTCTGAACCAAGCCTTTAATGAGGATAGAGTTAATAAGAAAACTTGGTTTTTCAGAGCTAGCCTCACAACCAAAACATGCAGAAAGCAAGCCAACTCCAGATCACTAGGACATTTAAACTAGGCAAATTCTTGCTCCTAACATCCAGTACAGGATGTGCCCAAAGAACATAGCAGAAACTCAATGGCATTTGAGAGAAAGATAAAGTCTCTTTGATTTTAGCCTCACTAGGGGGCCCACTAATCTATGCTATTTATCTGATATTGTGACCTGTGAACTTAGAACTAGGAGGATTCTTTTAGCATGAGGTTCATTTGGTACTATGCATCTATTGTACATGGATACTTTGATGTACACTTCCTCTTTGATTGTCCTGCTGCTCACACTGCAGTACTGAAGTGATTATGTGTTCTATCTAATGACATTACACTTGCAGTCTCTGATGCACATGTTTTATACTCTCATGGCACTGTGGCCATTGTCACTGTCTCCTGCTATGGAACTATATAGACTGCAGAAGGCCACCTCTTAGAGAACATTTCTTTCTCCTACATAATTGACAAATCCAGAGTCAGTGGGTCCACATGGTAAATGGAGTCACTTGAGCCTATAGCAAGCCGTATATGTTGATACTGACAAGTCCTGTAAAACTTTTCCTTAAAATTGAGTCTTTGTCTCAATCAAGCCTGCTTGGGAAAGCTGTACTGAAAAAGTAAGCTGGGGCAGCCCCGGTGGCTCAGCGGTTTAGCGCCACCTTCAGTCTAAGGTGTGATCCTGGAGACCTGGGATCGCGTTCCGCGTCAGGCTCCCTGCATGAAGCCTGCTTCTTTCTCCCTCTGCCTGTGTCTCTGCCTCTCTCTCTCTCTCTCTCTCTCATAAATAAATAAAATCTTAAAAAAAAAAAGAAAAAGAAAGAAAAAGTAAGCTAAGGTGGGCAGCTGCCTGAGATTTCCCTGCCCTGTAAACTTCTGGGCACCCTAAAGTTCAGTGCCTAAATATCCTCCTGTTTCCCTCTTTATTCTGCTCTAGTCATTCACTCAGCCGCCTGCAACTCCTAGAGGTTCCTTCTCTTTAAGCTAGACCTTGTCTTCAGTGACTACGGAAACTGTCGCTCTCCATGCAGAATGCCGAAATCAGTGTATCTTACCACTAGTAGAGTGGGTTGAATAATGACCCCCAAAAGGATATGTCCATATCCTAGTCCTTGAAATCTACAATTTGGAAAAAAGGTCTTTGCAGATATAATTAAAGATTTTGAGATGGGGTTTTCATCCTGTATTATTCAGGTGGGCTCTGAATATAACAAATAGCAAGTATTTTCACACAAGAAGGACAGGGGAGATTTGAGGCAGAAAAAAAGGAAGATGTGGATACATAGAGGAGAAGGCGATGTGAAAGTCAGAGATTGAGTGATGTGGCCATAAAGCAAGGATACTGGCAAACACTAGAAGTTAAAAGAGGTACAGAATGGATTCTCCCCCTAGAACACCTATAAGCAGTAGAACTCTGCTGATACCTTGACTTCAGACTTTTGGCCTTCAGAACCATGAGAAGAGCCTTCTGTTGTTTAAGCCACCAAATTTGTGGTCATTTTTATGGCAGCCACAGGGAACCAATAAATCAAGCATTAAACCTTTCCCAGGTGTTAGTGGTTTACTGTACAAACCTGCCTGACCTAACCTAAATATTTTCAACTGCCAAAGGTCACAATGTCCTGCTGCCTAAGAAAGACCAAGACAAAACCATCTTCTCTGGCAGTACCAAGACACTTTCCATATAGACCTTTTACTTTCCACGCTTCTGCTCCTTTTTATTTTTCAGTGTTCCCAGGTAATGTACCAAAAGTTAGCATCTTTCAATGATCCTAATAAAGCACAGCAACCTTATTACATCTAGTCTGGAGTATGTTAGGAAATAAAAGAAGAAAGACAGAAATCAAAATATTCCTTTTACTGCTCTTGATAACCCAGGTTTGAGAACCCAGTTTGAATGAGAGCTAAATGAGCCAATAACTGAATTCCAGAATTGGTCAGATTATCAACTAGTAACACGCAGGATGGGAGAAACAGAAGACACCCACCTAGACTCACAAGGAAGAAAACAGAATTATCAAGGCAAGCATGCTTAGTTAATTCTTCTTAAACTTTCTATATACACCATTTGACCACCCTAGGAGCAGGGTAAAAGAAACAGAACTGAAATTACCTAAGAAGCTCTCTTGACATGACTAAATTATCAGGAGTGGAGAAGGAACATTTGGTACTCCCCACCCCAGCATTAAAAAAAAAAAAAAAAAAAACACACACACACACATTTACAATGTAAAACAAATCAGAAACTATTTTAACCCTGATTTACTTTTAGTACACTAATAGCTAATCAAGAGTCTTGTGCAAAAACATCTTGATTAGCTGCTAATAAAACTCTTTGGAAGCAGATCCCTCTACATGACTCAGAAGGAGAATGTAGACTTGTATGCTTCAGGACTTTTTCACCAAAAATGCATACCATTTCTTCACTATTACAGCAAATATGGCATGTGGCCTACCTCCACACTCACATCTGGTTTTCTTGGGTTAGTCATAAAGACATATGTAGAAATAAACAAGAGATATAAGGTACGAATGTATAAGATAGTGGAAAAAACATTGTAAGTGGAGTCAAGTACCACCACCATTTATTAGAGGTGAAGTTTCAAACCGCGTCATTCATGTTTTTTTCTGTTATACCTGTAAAGTGATAATAAGTAATATGTACACAACTATTTTTAATTTGCTAAAATCTCATTTTTATGGCTAACCACTGCACAGCAAGTAACATGCTATAGCAACATCAAAAGATGTTTAGTCAGTCCCTGGCCTCAAGGAATATTGCCCAGGAGAAGACAAATATGTAAAAATTACAATTAAAATACAGTATAGCCAATGCAATAACCAGGCATGCAAAAGTGCAATGGTAGCAAGGAGAGTGTGATCATAACACCATAAGGACTTCACAATAGAGATAATGTATAAATTGAGTTTTGAAAAATGCAGTGTGTTTTCCAGGTGCAAAACAGGGAGAAAGGACTCCTTGGTGGGAAGAAAAGAATAATTCAATATAGTGAACTATTCACATAATCCAGGAAAGTGAAATGGAGAGTGGCAGGAATAATGATTACATAAATTGGGCATCATGAATCTCTGTAAACAGAAAGCCTCAAAATAATGACTCAACTGATGACCACATCTGCATTTTAGCAAGACTACTTTAATGGAAACTTTGAGAACCCATTCAAGGGAGAAGAAAACAATTATTAGTAACTCCTGCAAGACACATCAAGGACCTGCCATAAAAACCAGAGAACAAATTAGAAGATATTCAAGACACAGAACCCAGCGTGCTTGATGATGAATTCAAATTTGGTGATGAGAAGTCAACAGGAAGGAACAAACAATGGTAATCTCAACATTTTGCTTAAAATGTTCTTATCCATATAACAAAGTACAAAGAGTCTTTAAAAGTTACAAAGATAGGAATGCTATTTCAGTGATGAAGCCCATTGGAATTTATTTGGTGATGGCTGAGAGTTCTCTTATCCTTCTATGTCCACAGTCTTTTCTCAAGGATTAAACTATCTAGGATCTGGCTTACAGTTATCACAATTTACTGGTTCTGATATCTTAGTGTTAACAGTCATCTGTCATAAAGAAATGGTTTACCATCTTTGTCTTTGTCATTCTTCCATGCCTCCTTACTTGAAGTTTTTTGCTTTAGTTTCAATCACACATTCAACTTTTATTTTATTGGTAAAATATACATAGTGTAAAATTTTATTTGATTTGGTTGTTTTTAATTTATTTTTTTTCTGGCAAGATATCTTCTCAAGAGGTTGTACCCTGTGAATTCGCATCAGCAATGAATAGGATTCCCTGTTGTCCCACATTGTTGTCAGCAAATGATATTATCAGTTTCAGGTATTTAGGCATTTTACTAGATTGGTGGAGTATTCCTTTCGTGTTTTTTTTTTTTTTCCTAATTCACAATGCATATCATTTTCCAATAATTCCCCAAATGTTGACCCATTTATACATGCTTATTTTTCATTTATATAAACTATCCATTAAGGTGTCTACTCATATTGTCTTACTCCTTTTAATTAAATTGGGGAGTTTATTTTCTTATTTTAAAGTTGTTTTTACCTCGACTTTGAATATTCTGCATGCATATCTTTCTTAAGACATGTTTTTTGAAAATATATTCTCCTAGCCAGTGGCTTGCTTTCCTTATTTTTTTTAATACATTAATTTTTATTGGTGTTCAATTTACCAACATACAGAAAAACACCCAGTGCTCATCCTGTCAAGTGTCCCCCTCATGCCCGTCACACATTCACCCCCACCCCCGCCCTCCTCCCCTTCCACCACCCCTAGTTCGTTTCCCAGAGTTAGGAGTCTTTATGTTCTGTCTCCCTTCCTGATATTTCTCACACATTTCTTCTCCCTTCCTTTATATTCCCTTTCACTATTATTTATATTCCCCAAATGAATGAGAACATACACTGTTTGTCCTTCTCCGATTGACTTACTTCACTCAGCATAATACCCTCCAGTTCCATCCACGTTGAAGCAAATGGTGGGTATTTGTCATTTCTAATGGCTGAGTAATATTCCATTGTATACATAAACCACATCTTCTTTATCCATTCATCTTTCGATGGACACCGAGGCTCCTTCCACACTTTGGCTATTGTGGACATTGCTGCTAGAAACATCGGGGTGCAGGTGTCCCGGAGTTTCATTGCATCTGAATCTTTGGGGTAAATCCCCAAGAGTGCAATTGCTGGGTCGTAGGGCAGGTCTATTTTTAACTCTTTGAGGAACCTCCACACAGTTTTCCAGAGTGGCTGCACCAGTTCACATTCCCACCAACAGTGTAAGAGGGTTCCCTTTTCTCCACATCCTCTCCAACATTTGTGGTTTCCTGCCTTGTTAATTTTCCCCATTCTCACTGGTGTGAGGTGGTATCTCATTGTGGTTTTGATTTGTATTTCCCTGATGGCAAGTGATGCAGAGCATTTTCTCATGTGCATGTTGGCCATGTCCATGTCTTCCTCTGTGAGATTTCTCTTCATATCTTTTGCCCATTTCATGATTGGATTGTTTGTTTCTTTGGTGTTGAGTTTAATAAATTCTTTATAGATTTTGGAAACTAGCCCTTTATCTGATATGTCATTTGCAAATATCTTCTCCCATTCTGTAGGTTGTCTTTTAGTTTTGTTGACTGTATCCTTTGCTTTGCAAAAGCTTCTTATCTTGATGAAGTCCCAATAGTTCATTTTTGCTTTTGTTTCTTTTGCCTTTGTGGATGTATCTTGCAAGAAGTTACTGTGGCCAAGTTCAAAAAGGGTGTTGCCTGTGTTCTCCTCTAGGATTTTGATGGAATCTTGTCTCACATTTAGATCTCTCATCCATTTTGAGTTTATCTTTGTGCATGGTGCAAGAGAGTGGTCTAGTTTCATTCTTCTGCATGTGGATGTCCAATTTTCCCAACACCATTCATTGAAGAGACTGTCTTTCTTCCAGTGGATAGTCTTTCCTCCTTTATCGAATATTAGTTGACCATACAGTTCAGGGTCCACTTCTGGATTCTCTATTCTGTTCCATTGATCTATGTGTCTGTTTTTGTGCCAGTACCACACTGTCTTGATGACCACAGCTTTGTAGGTTGTACTACAAGCCTGTGAAATCTGGCATTGTGATGCCCCCAGCTATGGTTTTCTTTTTTAAAATTCCCCTGGCTATTTGCGGTCTTTTCTGATTCCACACAAATCTTAAAATAATTTGTTCTAACTCTCTGAAGAAAGTCCATGGTATTTTGATAGGGATTGCATTAAACGTGTAAATTGCCCTGGGTAACATTGACATTTTCACAATATTAATTCTGCCAATCCATGAGCATGGAATATTTTTCCATCTCTTTGTGTCTTCCTCAATTTCTTTCAGAAGTGTTCTATAGTTTTTAGGGTATAGATCCTTTACCTCTTTGGTTAGTTTTATGCCTAGGTATCTTATGCTTTTGGGTGCAATTGTAAATGGGATTGACTCCTTAATTTCTCTTTCTTCAGCCTCATTGTTAGTGTATAGAAATGCCATTGATTTCTGGGCATTGATTTTGTATCCTGCCACGCTACCAAATTGCTGTATGAGTTCTAGCAATCTTGGGGTGGAGGCTTTTGGGTTTTCTATGTAGAGTATCATGTCATCGGCGAAGAGGGAGAGTTTGACTTCTTCTTTGCCAATTTGAATGCCTTTGATGTCTTTTTGTTGTCTGATTGCTGAGGCGAGGACTTCCAGTGCTATGTTGAATAGCAGTGGTGAGAGTAGACATCCCTTCCTTGTTCCTGATCTTAGGGGAAAGGCTCCCAGTGCTTCCCCATTGAGAATGATATTTGCTGTGGGCTTTTCGTAGATGGCTTTTAAGATGTCGAGGAATGTTCCCTCTATCCCTACACTCTGAAGAGTCTTGATCAGGAATGGATGCTGTATTTTGTCAAATGCTTTCTCTGCATCTAATGAGAGGATCATATGGTTCTTGGTTTTTCTCTTGCTGATATGATGAATCACATTGATTGTTTTACGAGTGTTGAACCAGCCTTGTGTCCCGGGGATAAATCCTACTTGCTCATGGTGAATAATTTTCTTAATGTGTTGTTGGATCCTATTGGCTAGTATCTTGTTGAGAATTTTTGCATCCATGTTCATCAGGGATATTGGTCTACAATTCTCCTTTTTGGTGGGGTCTTTGTCTGGTTGCGGAGTTAAGGTGATGCTGGCCTCATAGAACGAATTTGGAAGTACTCCATCTCTTGCTATCTTTCCAAACAGCTTTAGTAGAATAGGTATGATTTCTTCTTTAAACGTTTGATAGAATTCCCCTGGGAAGCCATCTGGCCCTGGACTCTTGTGTCTTGGGAGGTTTTGATGACTGCTTCAATTTCCTCCCTGGTTATTGGCCTGTTCAGGTTTTCTATTTCTTCCTGTTCCAGTTTTGGTAGTTTGTGGCTTTCCAGGAATGCGTCCATTTCTTCAAGATTGCCTAATTTATTGGCGTATAGCTGTTCATAATATGTTTTTAAAATCGTTTGTATTTCCTTGGTGTTGATAGTGATCTCTCCTTTTTCATTCATGATTTTATTAATTTGACTCTTCTCTCTCTTCTTTTTAATAAGGTTGGCTAATGGTTTATCTATCTTATTAATTCTTTCAAAGAACCAACTCCTGGTTCTGTTGATCTGTTCCACAGTTCTTTTGGTCTCGATTTCATTTAGTTCTGCTCGAATTTTAATTAACTCTCTTCTTCTGCTGGGGGTGGAGTCTATTTGTTGCTTTTTCTCTAGCTCCTTTATGTGTAAGGTGAGCTTTTGTATTTGAGTTCTTTCTAGTTTTCGAATAGATGCTTGTATTGCGATGTATTTCCCCCTCAGGACTGCTTTTGCTACATCCCAAAGATTTTGAACGGTTGTATCTTCATTCTCATTAGTTTCCATGAATCTTTTTAATTCTTCCTTAATTTCCTGGTTGACTTTTTCATCTTTTAGCAGGATGGTCCTTAACCTCCACATGTTTGAGGTCCTTCCAAACTTCTTGTTGTGATGTAGTTCTAATTTCAAGGCATTATGGTCTGAGAATATACCGGGGACTATCCCGATCTTTTGGTATCGGTTCAGACCCGATTTGTGACCCAGTATGTGGTCTATTCTGGAGAATGTTCCATGTGCACTTGAGAAGAATGTGTATTCAGTTGAGTTTGGATGTAAAGTTCTGTAGATATCTGTGAAATCTATCTGGTCCAGTGTATCATTCAAAGCTCTCGTTTCTTTGGAGATGTTGTGCTTAGAAGACCTATTGAGGGTAGAAAGAGCTAGATTGAAGTCACCAAGTATAAGTGTATTATTATCAAAGTATTTCTTCAGTTTGGTTATTAATTGGTTTAAATATTTGGCAGCTCCCACATTCGGGGCATATATATTGAGGATTATTAAGTCCTCTTGTTGGATAGATCCTTTGAGTATGAGATAGTGTCCCTCTTCATCTCTCATTACAGTCTCCAGGGTAAATTTTAGTTTATCTGATATGAGGATGGCTACCCCTGCTTTCTTTTGAGGACCATTTGAATGGTAAATGGGTCTCCAACTTTTTATTTTCAGGTTGTAGGCGTCCTTCTGTCTATAATGAGTCTCTTGTAGACAGCAAATAGATGGGTCCTGCTTTTTTATCCAGTCTGAAACCCTGCGCCTTTTGATGGGGTCATTAAGCCCGTTCACGTTCAGAGTTACTATTGACAGATATTAGTGTCATCATGATATCTATTCAGTCCTTGTTTTTGTGGATTGTTCCACTGAACTTCTTCTAAAGGGGGAATTTTAAGAGTCCCCCTTAAAATTTCTTGCAGAGCTGGTTTGAAGGTCACATATTCTTTCAGTTCCTGCCTGTCTTGGAAGCTCTTTATCTCTCCTTCCATTTTGAATGAGAGCCTTGCTGGATAGAGTATTCTTGGTTGCATGTTCTTCTCATTTAGGACCCTGAATATATCCTGCCAGCCCTTTCTGGCCTGCCAGGTCTCTGTGGAGAGGTCTGCTGTTACCCTAATATTCCTCCCCATAAAAGTCAGGGACTTTTTTTCTCTTGCTGCTTTAAGGATCTTCTCCTTATCTTTGGAATTTGCAAGCTTCACTATTAAATGTCGAGGTATTGAATGGTTTTTGTTGTTTTTAGGGGGGATCTCTTTATTTCCTGGATCTGAATGCCTGTTTCCCTTCCCAGATTAGGAAAGTTTTCAGCTAGGATTCGTTCAAATACATATTCTGGCCCTCTGTCCCTTTTGGCATCCTCAGGAACCCCAATTAAATGTAGGTTTTTCTTCCTCAAGCTGTCGTTTATTTCCCTTAATCTGTCTTCATGGTCTTTTAATTGTCTGTCTCTTTTTTCATCAGTTTCCCTCTTTGCCATCAACTTGTCTTCTATGTCACTCACTCGTTCTTCCACCTCGTTAAGCATCCTCGTTAGGACTTCTAGCTTGGATGTATCTCATTTAATTGATTTTTAATTTCTGCCTGATTGGATCTAAATTCTGCAGTCATGAAGTCTCTTGAGTCCTTTATGCTTTTTTCTAGAGCCACCAGTAGCTGTATAATAGTGCTTCTGAATTGGCTTTCCCCGACTTCCTACCTTGATAGAAGCATGAACTCTGCTCTCTGTAGCATTCCAGCTGTTCTCTCTTTAAATCTAAGGCCGAATTCATAGATTTTCAGGATGATTTGAAGGTTATCTAGGTAATTTGTTGGGGACAGGTGACTTGGGGACCCTACTCTTCCTCCATCTTGCCCCTCCTCCAGTGGCTTGCTTTCCATTCTTTGAACAATGACTTTCCCAAAATGGACACTTTAAAATTTAATAAGGTTCATATTATCAATTTTTCTCTTTCATGGATCACACTTTTTGTGTTGTATATAAAAACTGTGCCTCAATCACACATTTAGTCTTTTGTTTTTTATGGTGGTGAAATACACATAAAATTTTAAGTATACAATTCAGTTGCATTAAGTACCTTCACAATGTTGTACAACCATCACCACCATCCATCTCCAGAACTTTATCACCCCCAAATGAAACTCTATACCCATAAAAAATAACATCCCAATACTCACTAATCCCAATGCCTAGAAACTATTATTCTATGAATTTCTATGAATTTGTCTACCCTAAATACCTCAGCTAGGTGGAATCATATAATATTTGCCCTTTTCTGACTGATTTACTTCACTTAGCCTAGTGTTTTTAAGGTTTGTCCATACTCTAGCATGTATCAGAATGTCATTTCTTTTTAAGGCTGAATAATATTTCAATGTATGTATGTATATCATACCTGATAGGTACAATCAATACATGTATTGTAGGAAAATGTAAAAATACTTATTTGGTATTAAAAATCTGAGATGACTACTTTTCTATTTTGAGGAAATGTGTCTAATAATGATTATATTTTATCAGGAGCTCACTATCAGCCTGAGAAGGAGGGCTTAACACTGACTCACTGAATGTCTTTCTTATGTGAACTACAGTAGCCTGAATGTACTCCTACAAAAGCCTTATCTGGCATACATTTCAGAGAGCAAGAAGAAAACCTCAAGAGGTTCTGAATTTTAGTTCAAAGAAGCAACCAGAAATTCAGATGATTGTTTACCTGGGACTGATACAACTTGCTTGACATGAAAACGGAACTGTAACTCTCATAAGATCAGATGATCTTGTAAAAATTTTGAAACTTCCTGCCATTAATTGAAAATCCTATAAGAATAGCCTCCCTTAAACATACTTGTAACATGCTTCATGGCTTGATATTCAGAAGACTATGCTCTGGATATAGGAGCTTCAGAAACAAAGGAGACAGGTGGTTTAGCTCCACCTCCTTTGGAGTTTCAGGTTAAATCATCTGCTTCCGCTATGCTCTGTCATCTTATCATCTGTAAAATGTAGGGAGCTCTAAAAACATGTTTTATGTGTAGTTATCTTTGTTTAGAATACCAGTTGCATCTAAACTATTATTCAAAGGGAGCACATGCTATTTTGAATCATCTAGTACAACTCTCTCAAAACAAAGAAAAGGAAAGGGGCCCAAAATAATTATGAGTTTCCCAAAGGAACAAGACATTGGAAATCCCTTTCCATTATTCTTTTATTGAGTTCTATATAATACAGAGAAAGAAAAGTCCTCCATTCTACGTAACTGGTGCAGGACTCTGCAAGATTGGAATCAGAGCACTGTATATTAAAAAAGTATCTGGAAAATACTTAAACTAAAGGGGATATATATGTATATATATACATAGAAAATAGTGGTACCTGAAAACGATTCTATAGAAAGTGCAGAACTGGTAACCAACGTATGTATGGGCTGCAGTTCCAAACAAGATAGGTGAATTCCTGTTTCCCGGCACCTTGGCGGTTCCACCCCACTAAACAACATTAAACTAAAATAAACATTTGGACTAGGTCATATTTAATTCTGTATGCTCATGTAAGCCAACAAAATATCCCGGGTATCATTTATGTTGTCATTTATTTTTTATCTTCGCTTTTAATTTCTCAGTCCTTTCAAACACAAAACGGAAGTTTGAGGAAGGCATATACGAGGTGGCAGAGATAAAATAGGCTCATTTCATTTACCATGAAAATTAAGGTCTAAACAAATACTTCATAGCTGAACGTGTCCAAACCAACTATTTTCACTTTATAGGCAAGGCTTCTGGAAAAATCATACTGAAGGACTTCTAATTACCCCAAAGCCCCTTATCTGTTCAATACATATCACTATATACTTTAGGAATTCTTATGAGTGGCAGAGAAAGACATCCTGGCTAAACATCTCCCTGTTTATAATGCATATATGATGGTCTCAAACCATCCTGAAAGTGTTAGAGCCCCTTTTTGCCTTACTAATATTAATGGAGGACAAAGCTTGATATACTTTTGCTTGTATAAACTAGCTCACTTGGTTTAAATGGATGGCCCATAAATAAGTCTGTAGTGTGGGCATCACTGGATGCTGAATGAATTTTTGTGGGTCTTATTAATGTCACAGGTTTCTATGGAGGATCTACTGAAAAACTCTGAGGGTAGTTTGACATCTACAACTAATTTATTACATAACCTTGAGCAAAGTAGCCTCATCATAAAGGAAGGGTATTAATACTTGGTATCCATCCCTATTTGGAGGGATCCTGCAAAGTATTAAATAAAGTAATACAGGTAAATGTGAATGCATATATTTCCATTGATATTTGTACATGCTTAAAAATAACTCTACAGAATGCACTATAAAAATCTTGATGTGTGTCCCCAAACTAGTCACCAGCTTTCCCATTTCTTAACTACTTAAGTTAACAAAAACCTATGTATTAGGTTAGTTGTCAGAGAACTACAAATACTGCTTCATGCAGTATTAGGTTAGTTATCAGAGAACTTGTCCAAACCATTTGCCTTTCTCTGACCATCAATCCTCAATTTAGAAACCCTAGAGCTTTGTTCATTAATTTATGCACACAATTATCCATTCAGTTCAGAAAATTTGCTGATCCTTTACGAGATTTCAGGCACTGTTCTTCAGTATGTTTTATAGATATGTTCAGGGAATACAGTACTGAACAACACAGATGAATATCCCCTCTCTCTAGTGGATGGGGCAAAAATAAACAAATATATAAACTTAGTATAAACATATAAATAAAAATTAAATAAATCTATATAAAAGGGGATCCCTGGGTGGCGCAGCGGTTTGGCGCCTGCCTTTGGCCCAGGGCGCGATCCTGGAGACCCGGGATCGAATCCCACGTCAGGCTCCCGGTGCATGGAGCCTGCTTCTCCCTCTGCCTGTGTCTCTGCCTCTCTCTCTCTCTCTCTCTCTCTCTCTCTCTCTCTGACTATAATAAATAAATTTAAAAAAATCTATATAAAATAACTAGTCTGTCAGGTAAGTGCTAAAGGCATCTAGAAAGCAAGGAAGGGAGATGAACATTGTTAGTTGATAGGAAGTGGTTACAAAATGAAATTAAGTGATCAGCAAAGGCTTTATGGGGAAGATGAAATTTTTTTAATGCTTTTTGGTTTTTTTTTTTTTTTAACGATTTCATTTATTTATTTGAGAGAGAGGGGCACACAAGACTAGGGGGAGGGAGAGGGACAACCAGACCACTGAGTACAGAGCCTGACAAGGGGCTGGAACTCACAACCCTGAGATCATGATCTGAGCTGAAACCAAGAGTCAGATTCCTAACTGAGACACCTAGTTACTCCTGGGGAAGATGAAATTTAAGAAAGAACAAAAGGTGAATGTGGGGACAGCAATGTACATATCTGTGGACTGAATGTTACCCGCAGAGAGGCAAGAACATACCTGGAAGAGTCAAGGAACAGAAAGAATCTCAGTGTGCAGAGGCCAGAGTGAGCAAAGTGTAGAGAAGAAGGAAATGAACTCAGAAAGGAAGCTGGGAGGCCTAGATTGCTAGGGCTGTAGGGGCATTTTGAGGACTTTGGTTTTTGCCTTGAGTGAGCAATTAAAGAGATTTAAGTGATACGGTTTGAACTATGTTTTAACGGAAGCTCTCGGGATGCCATGTTATCAGAGACTGAAGGGGAGTAAAGACAAGATCAGGAAAACCGATGACTGGTTTAAAGAAGTGAATTTCTAAAGATGACCTTCTGGGACACCTGGGTGGCTCAGCTGTTGAGCATTTGCCTTTGGCTCAGGTTGTGATCCCGGGATCCTGGGATCAAGTCTCACATCAGGCTACCTGCTGGGAGCCTGCTGCTCCCTCTGCCTATGTCTCTGCCTCTCTCTGTGTGTCTCTCATGAATAAATAAATAATAATAATAAAAAAGATGTGCCTTCTACTCAGTGAAGGTGTAGGGCAGGGGTTAGCAAATAACGGTCCCCTGGTCAAACTGGGTTCTCAGCCTGTTCTTGTAGGATCTACGAGATAATAATGGTTCTTAAATTTTGAGAAGTTGTTGAAGAAGGAGAAGCTACAGAAACCGTACATGGCCCAAAGAGCCTAAAATACTTAAAACCTGGAAAATATTTCCAACACCTAATATAAAGCCTCTGGCTGGTGGTAGGTCCTCAACAAACCTGGAAGGAGGAATACGTGAGTAACTTAGTTGCTGAAAATATTATAAAGTGATACGTGTCAAGGAACATTTGTGTCTTTACCCCTGACCTTGAAGAACAATGTCATTTTCATTGAGCGACTGAAAAATACGGTCTATTTTTTGAAACGGTACACCAAGAAGGCATTTTCTCGATAAGCAACATCAGAAACAACGTTCAGGCACAGTGAAATAGCAAAAAATAATAAAAAACAGTTTTATACAGCTTTAAACTTTACAGAGGATTTTCATGTTCATCATCTCATTTTATCATGAAAATAGGTATTATTTTCCCATTAGAAATTACTACATCCTGGGACCACAGGGTGGCTCAGCAGTTGAGCGTTTGGCTTTGGCTCAGGGCATGACCCGGATTCCCGGGATCAAGTCCCACATTGGGCTCCTTGCATGGAGCCTGCTTCTCCTCCCTTTGCCTGTGTCTCTGCCTCTCTTTCTATGTCTCTCATAATGAATAAATAAAACCTTTTTAAAAAGGGGGAAAAAAAGAAATTACTACATGCTAAATCCTTAGTGATTTCTCAAGAAAAGTTGAAGTCTTGAATGTTACATCTGTGAATTCTGAGGTTGTTTATTCCCCCCTATGCGAATGCTGAGTGCTAAAATCAACAGGTATTTTCAGTTCAAGATGGCAGAACAGAAAAACATATTTACTTTCTGTTCCTTTTGACACCATATTTAACAAAGCGTAGAAATTCCAAAATTAAAGCAATCAACGCCAAGAGACTGGGCAAGTCATCCACCACAGAAAGGTTTTGATACATTTATAGTGAAATGAAAGTGAAAAAGTGAAATGTAGGAGTGATAAAACGATCAAGAAAAGACCACCTAAGAAGGAGCTGCACAAAGCCAGTTTGCTTCTGCTGAGCCTTGGTTATAATAAAGAGAAAAGAGAAGAGGGGGGCTGTAAACAAAGGGACAAAAGGTATTTTAGGGAATAAAAGTTCATTTAAGGAGCTCCATGGATCATTCAGTCTGCCCTCCATATTAACTCCGTATGAATTACAATGGGTTGTTGGTGAGGAAGACAAGGGAACAGGGGATGAGTGGTCAAACACAGGTTGTTAGCTATGGCTCACTGTCACTACTACAAATTCCATCAAGGCTGCCCGCCTATGGCTTCATTTGCTATAATCAGAGATTGCGCTGTATAAACTGTCAGACGAGAGGTAATCTCCCTGGCAACTATAAGTTGCTGTTATTATTAAAATATTTTTATTAATGATGAAATTAATCATTTTTAAAACAATATTTTGCCTTGACAAATTCTGTCTCAACATGTTTGCTCCCGCCAAGCCAAATTATCTCAGAATAACCACTTGTCACCTACTATTATTTTGACTTACAAGGACAAACAAGAGCATGGTCTTTATTTCAAAAAAGCACCCTGTCCCTCCCCTCTCATTTGACAAGAAAAATGAAGAGGTAGATTTTTCTGGGATATCCTTGTCCAAATTTCCTTTTATTGTCCTGAAGTACTAACTCTTATATGTTTAAATTTCCCTCCTTGAGAAAAAAAAAAAAAAGAGAGATGGAACTAATATGACTGTAATTTATTGTTTTCACATACGTCTGACATGACCACCTTTTTCAGAGTTCCTATAAGAAATCTTTGCCCAAAATTTGTACAAGCTTGCTATTTTTGTTGAAACAAACAAAATCAAGATTCCTTATTGAACTCTTCCCAAATGATATCAAAGAATTATGGCTAAATGTCATAGCTGTAAATCATTTCTGCTCCTAGAGAGGTTAGAAAGGGCTTCTAACGTTTCTCCTTTTTTCCAGCAGAACGTGAGTCTGACTGAAACCTTCTGTGTCCTACCAATCTCAAAATGTGTTGGGGATGGAAGTCCAAATTCGCTCTAACATGCCTAAAAGGAATCTCTTCAACAGAACGCTAAAACTAACTTTGTACATATGAATTATGTCCAATGCTATTCTAAGTATAAAAGATAAATATATGACATTTAAAAATGTACACATATGTTTTACTGGTCGGTAGGATTCTTGGTTCTGAAACTTCTGCATGTCATATTCCTAAAACGCAACATCAGCCCCGTGAGAGAGAAAACACTTCAATGATGTAAGCCAAAGAAACAAGATTCAAACTAGGTAAAGCCACGTGTTTGGCCAGGATTTTCAAACTCTTCCTCGTCATGTTGAAGCTTCCAGCTCCTAGGCAATAATACATGTTTCCCTTGCCAGAGGCCCAAGAGTATGTGTCCTCTCTTGGGCATAAGAATTTCTCGAATTGCATGTGGGTGCCAACAATGTGAGGTGAAGGGCGAACCTGGCTGGCCTACTCACAATGACGGATAAGGACCTTACTTTAATCCATTCAGTACATTGATCCACCATTAACTTACAATAAATGATGTATTGCTCTCTAGACATGAATGAGATGCCTTACTAGACATAGTCCTAGAGGCCAGAGAAACCAGCTTCTAATCCATATGCAATAATCCACTGGTGCATCCCTTTCACATAGATTACAATTTATCTACAATATAATCTTTATAGATTTACATGAAATTTTTACATAGAATCTTACACATTTGGATTCTGCAAGGGAGACCAAAGACCAAATCGGAGCTGCAAGGCTGAATTACGAATGTGGGATGAGGCTATGCTGATGACTGCTGGTCCATGACCTCTGTCTTCTAAGACCAGAGCTCATTGTGGTCTCTGATCCATTTATCAATTGAACAAAAGAAGACCTAATATTGGGCAGTGCTTGAGCTCGTATTAAGTATAGCTCCATGCTAAGTATCCTAAGAACTATGAGAAATAAAAATTAATTTTAAGAAAATGGTAACACACACTCCTGAGGAAAAGCTCTGGGAGAGTCAGGCTGGGTTCGAACCCCAGCTATGCCACTACCATCTCTATGACCCAACGAGCATTGTCCATTCTAAGTGTGGATTTGCCAAATTCCCATAAAGAAAAGAACTTACCTGTAAGTGAGTGGGGGCCGGAGGAGGCAGCGTCCAGTCAGGTCAGGGTCCAGTGTCTGCTCAGAAACCTTAAAGGCCGGGTGGGTGACACTGGTGACCGGGCTGCAGGCCTCACAGGGCAGCAGGGCTGCAGGGCAGCAGGGCAGTAGGGCTGCAGAGAAGCATGGTGGAAGGGCTGCAGGGCAGTAGGGTGGCAAGGCGGCAGGGAAGCATTGCGGCAGGGCTGCAGGCCTCTCAGGGTCACTGAGTGGCCAGGCAGCAGGGCGGCATGGCTGTAGGCCTACCAGGGCGGCAGGACTGCAGGGAGGTAGGGCAGCAGGGTGGAAGGTTGGCAGGCCTCGCAGGGCTGCATGGCAACAGGGCATCAGGGATGCAGGGCAGCAGGGCAGAAGGGCTGAAGAGCAGCAGGGCTGCAGGGCTACAGGCCTCCCAGGGCTGCAGGGCTCAGGGTGTAGGGCGGCAATGCTACAAGCCTCACAGTGCGGCAGGGATGCAGGGCAGTAGGTAGGCAGGGTTGCAGGGCAGAAGAGCAGCAGGGCAGCAGGGCAGCAATGCTACAGGGCAGCAGGGAGGCAGGGCTGCAGATCTTGCAGGGCGTCAGGGCAACAGGTATGGCATCCCAGCAGGGCTACAGGGCAGCAGGGCAGCAGGGCTACAGGCCTCGTAGGACAACAGGGATGTAGGGCAACAGGGTGGCAGTGATGCAGGCCTCCCAGGGCAGCAGGACTGTAGGGCAGCAGAGCAGTAGGGCTGCAGGCCTCCCAGTGTGGCAGGGCTTGTAGGGCTGCAGGGCGGCAGGGCTGTAGGCCTCGCAGGGAGGCTGGGTGGCAGGGCAAAAGAGTGACAGGGCTGCAGTCCTCATAGGGCAGCAGGGCTGTAGGGCAACAGGGTGGCAGGACTGCAGGCCTCCCAGGGCGACAGGGCTGCAGGGCACCAGGGCAGGAGGGCTGCAGCCCTCCCAGGGTGATGGGGCTGAGGCCTCCCAGTTAGGTAGGCCTGAAGGCCTCACAGGGTGGCAGGGCTGGATGGCACCAGGCAGGGTAGCAGGGCAGCAGGGTGGCAGGGCTGCATGATTCCCAGGGCAGCAGGGCTGCAGGTATCAAAGGGAAACAGGACAGCAGGGCGGAGGTCTGCCAGCTTCACAGGGCGGCCAGGGTTCAGGGCAGCATGGTGCCAGGGCTGTAGGCCTCGCAGGGACGCCGGGCTTCAGGGCAACAGGGCGGCAATGCTGCAAGCCTCCCAGGGTGGCCGGGCTGCAGGCCTCTCAGGGAAGCCGGGGTGCAGGGCAGCAGGGTGGCAGGGATGCAGGCCTCCTAAGGTGGCAGGACTGCAGGGCAACTGGGCGGTAGGGCTGCAAGCCTCGCAGGGCATCAGGACTGCAGGGCAGCAGGTCGGGAGGGCTGCAGGGCAGCAGGTGGTCAGGGTGGCACGGAGGCTGGGCGAAAGGGTGGCAGGGCTTCAAGCCTCCCAGGGCATCACGACTGCGGGGCAGCAAGTCGGCAGGGATGAAGGGCAGCAGGGCAGCAGTGTGTCAGGCCTCCCAGGGCTCCAGGGCGTCAGGGCAGCAGGGCTTCAGGGCGGCACGGAGGCCAGGCAGCACGGTGGCAGGGCTTCAAGCCTCCCAGGGCATCACAACTGCAGGGCAGCAGGTCAGCAAGGATGCAGGGCAGCAGGGCGGCAGTCCTTGAGGCATCCCAGGGCTCCAGGGCTTCAGAGAAGCAGTGCTACAGGCCTTGTAGGGCTGCAGAGCTCAGGGTGCAGGACGGCAGGGCTGCAGGCCTCACAGGGCCACCTGGCTTCAGGGCAAAGGGTGGCAAAGCTGCAAGCCTCCCAGGGCGTCAGGGCTGCAGGCCTCTCAGGGAGTCAGGGCTGCAGGACACTAGGGAGTCAGGGTTGCAGGGCAGCAAAGCAGTGCAGCAGGGTTACAGGGCAGCAGGGCAGGAGGGCTCCAGGTCTCCTAGTGCAGCAGGGCTGCTGGCCTCCCAAGGCGGCAGTGCTGCAGGGCTCCGCGGTCCGTAGGCGTGCAGGCCTTACAGGGCGGCAGAGCTGCACGACACCAGGCAGGGTAGCAGGGCAGCAGGGTGGCAGAGCTGCATGCCTCCCAGGGCAGCAGGGCTTCAGGCATTGAAGGGCGGCCGGGCAGCAGGGCGGCAGGTCTGCTGGCCTCACAGGGCTGCTGGTGTGCAGGGCAGCAGGTCGGCAGGGCTGCAGACCTCGCACGGGGGCAGGGCAGCAGGGTGGCAGGGCTACAAGCCTCGAAGGGCAGAGAGCTGTAGGAGAACAGGGCGGCTGTGATACAGGCCTCCCAGTGCAGCGGAGCTACAGGATGTTAGGCCTCCAAGGGCGGCAGAGCGGCAGGACAGCAGGGCGGCAGGACTGCAGGCCTCACAAGGCAGCCAGGTTTCAGGGCAACAGGGTGGCAATGCTGGAAGCCTCCCAGGGCTTCAAGCCTCCCTGGGCAGCCGGGCTGCAGGTATGGCACCGCGGCAGGTCTGCAGGGCACCAGGGCAGCACGGCTACAGGGCTGCAGGGTAGCGGGGCTACAGACCCCGAGGGCGGCGGGATGCAGGCCTCACAGGACAGCAAGGCTGCAGGGAACCAGGGCGGCAGGTCTGCAGGGCAGTAGGGAGGCAGGGCTACAGGCTTCGCAGGGTGTCAGGGCTACAGGCTTCGCAGGGCAGCAGGGCTTTAGGGCAGCAGGGCAGGAGGGCTCCAGGCCTCCCAGTGGGGCAGGGCTACAGGCTTCTCAGGGAAAACGACTGCCGGGCAGCAGGGCGGCAGGGATGCAGGGCAGCAGGGCAGCAGGGCAGCAGTGCTTCAGGCCTTCCAGGACTCCAGGGCTTCAGGGCAACAGTGCTACAGGCCTGCCAGGGCAGCCAGGCTCAGGGTGCAGGATGGAAGGGCTACAGGCCTCACAGGGCCGCCTGGCTTCAGGGTAAAGGGCGGCAATGCTGCAAGCCTCCCAGGGCGACAGGGCTGCAGTGCAGCAGAGCATCAAGAGGGCACGGAAGCCGGACAGCACGGTGGCAGGGCTTCAAGCCTCCCAGGGCATCACGACTGTGCGGCAGCAGGGTGGGTGGATACAGGGCAGCAGGGCAACAGTGCTACAGGCCTGGCAGGGCAGCAGGGCTCAGGGTGCAGGGGCAGCAAAGCTGCAAGCCTCCCAGGGCTGCAGGGCTATAGTCCTCTCAGAGTGTCAGGGCTGCAGGCCTCCCAGGGCGTCAGGGCTGCAGGCCTCGCAGGGCAGCTGGTTGGCATGGCTGCCGGGCAGCAGGGCAGCAGGGCTGCAGGGGAGCAGGGTGCCTTGGCTGCAGGGCAGCAGGGCTGCAGGGCAGGCCCTCGGGGAAGCAGGCCACTCACCGCCTCTGGGCCTTGGGGGGCCCCTGAGCTCGCCTTCCTCGGCTTCCCCAGGGAAGGGTGGCCACGCACACCTCGGGGCTGAGTGCTCCGGGCCTGGCCTCTGCAGTCCCAGGCCGCGCCCCTCCCCCACGCTGGCAGTTGCCAGGCTGGTGCTCAACCGCCTCCGCCCCGCCCCGGGAAGGGGGCCCCGCCCACCTCGGGCTGCTGGTGGGTGCGGCCCCAGGCCCCGCCCACTGCCTGCCCGGGGAGGGCCCCCCGGAGTGGCGGCTCCCGGAGGTGTTCTAGGGACACATCACAATGGCTGGGCGCAGCGCTCAGCGGCTCAGGTGTGCTGCACCTGGAGAGGAGCCAGGCGCCCCGGAGACCCTGTCCCAGGTCCTGCGCTCCGACCTCGCGACCCCCGGCGCACAGCTGGCCCCCAATGGGCAGCCTACTGTGCAGGTTCCTTCGCCCTCCCCGCCGCCGGCCCCTGCCCGGCCGCAGTCGCCCGCTGCTCACTCCTGCCTGGGACACCGCCCATCCTGGCCGCCACCACCCCGCCGTTCCTGCCCCTGCCCCCTGCTCCGGGCGCAGGCCATTCCACCGGGATCGCAGGCCCCTGCCAGCTCGCTGCCACGTGGAGCCCAGGAGGCGGGACCCGCTCCCTCAGGCCGCGTGCCCCCCTCTGGGCCTCCTCCCCGTGGTCAACTGGAGGAACCCTCCGGGTCAACCTGTGCTGGCTGCGCGCAGCTCCCTGGGGTGCGGGCCCTCGAGGACTGTGAGGATCCCTGCTCTGGGGCGCAGGTTCAGGCTCCTGCATTCACGACCTGCACAGGAAGCCAAGGCTGCGGGTCAGGTACCACCCCCTCCCCTCCCCCTTTCCTGCCCACAGGGGATGGAGGAGAAGGTCCCAGAGCACCCCGGAGAACAGACCCAGGCTCTTGGTGGGAGTGGCCGCCCCCAGAGCAGTGGGGGCACACCCTTGACATCTGAGCCCCCGGACACCAGTGGCGTTCTCAGCCTCCACCAAGCCAGCCCTGCAGCTCTGGACCGACGTCTCGGGCCCTCCGGAGAGAGCTCGTGGGACAGCACCCCGATGGCTCCGATGTCCTCCTCTGAAGGCCCTGTTGCCACCTCTTCATGTGGCCCCGTGGGAGATGCCCTCGCGAAGGCCGACAGGGATGCGGCAGTGCTCTGGGGCCCAACCCCATGCCGCCCCTTGCCGCAGGAGACAGGCACAAAGGAGGCGGTGGCTGAAGCCCATCAGCCTGTGCAGAGCACGCGGGGCCCAGCCAGGAAGGACACGCAGGCCGAGAAGCCCTCGGGCATGTCCCCACGGAGCCCTGTGCCACCAGCATCTGCCAGCAGTAGGCAGAACAAGAGGAAAATAGCCCTGCCTCTCTGTCTGCCATTGCCGCCACCACTACCCCTGCTGTGGGATCGAGGGGACTTGCCCCCACCCCCGAAGCTTCCTTGCCTTGCTCTTGACAAGGACCCAGGCACCTTGCCGAACACCGAGTGTCCCAGGAACAAGATCTTGCAGGACAGAGCAAAGATCTTGGCAGACGGCTGGGCCGCTCAGCCTGCCCCTTCCTCCCCGCCACTGGCCTCGCAGACCGCAGGCTCCCCGCCCCTGGCCGCTCACACTGCCCAAGTCCCTGTGCCTCCCACCGACTTGGCTGACCCTTCTGCCGGGCCCCCGATCCTCTCTGTCCCGCCGACTTCCCCAACACAACGTGGTGGTCGGGAACCGGGACATGGAGTTCCTAAATCTCCTCCCCTGGCTGGTCCTGCCCCTTCTCTTCCTCCCCTTACTCCCAGGCCCATTAGGGAAACTCCACTTCCCGGAGGTCCCCTTCCACCAGGCAGGGCTACCACACCCACCTCTGACCGCCCCACACCTTCGAACGCCTCAACCTCCCTCCACCCACCCTCCTGCACAAAGGAATCCCCGACCCCTATGTGTGTAGACCCTCCCCCTCTGTTCCTAACAGCCCCGCTTCCAGGCCACTCCACAGACAGCTCCGTCGTTGGAGTCCAGCCTGGCACGTCTACACCGACTTCTTCTACCATCGCAGCAAAGTCATCTACTTTGACCTCCAAGCCTATTTCCAATCCTGCTGTCGTGGACATGGACACTACGCCTCCTTCCCGGGCTGTGGTCTTCAGCTCGCCCCCACACTCCAGGATGAGCTGTCCTCCGTTTTCCCGGGGCCATTGCAGTATGAAGCAGAGACGCCCTGCGAAAGGTGCAGCGTCCACCAGGCTACCTACGTCCATGGCCCCCGGCCCCACCCCACTTCCTGGTCAACTCTTCAGCCTCCACAACACCCCTCAGCCCACACATGGGACTCTTGCTGGGAGGCAGCAAACAGCTTTTCTTCCCAGTGCTCCTATCGCCACTGGCTTGCCCAACCTGAGTTCTGGGGCCACCACCACTGCAGTAGGCAGCACCTCTGCAAACCCCAACGCTCACCCTGACCCCGATGCCATGGATACCACATCTCCCTCCCGGGCTGTCATCTTCCAGACCCCCCCTGGGTCCCAGAAGAACCGCTTGCCACTTTACAAGGGGCTTCCTGGTTCTGGCAACACACCACCCAGTAGCAGCACTGCCTTGGCCCATGGCTCTACCACTTTACCTCAAAAGTCAGCCATCATACAGGCCCCCGTTACGATGCATCCTAAGCCAGGAATCGCCCCTCACTCTGACCCCGATGCCATGGATACCACACCTCCCTCCCGGGCTGTCATCTTTCAGTCCCCCGCTGGGTCCCAGAAGAACCACTCGTCATTTTACAAGGCACTTCCTGGTTCTGGCAACACACCACCCAGTAGCAGCACTGCCTTGGCCCATGGCTCTACCAGTTTCCCTCAAAAGTCAGCCATCATACAGACCCCCGTTACGATGCATCCTAAGGCAGGAATCGCCTCTCAGCCCACATTTGGAGGTCACAATGGGCAACAGCCTAACATTTCCTACCTGAAAGGAAACACAGTTGCCCCAACACAGGCTATCGGCCTGCCCGCTCCTATGACTCAGCCACCCGGAGGGACCACAATGCAGTCGGGGTCTGCGGGCTCTCATTTGGGCACCAGTGTCCACCAGCAGACGGCCTTTGGTAACCAGCCAGGTATTCTCCACTCTCCTCATTCTACCACGACGGGCTGTGGAGGTACCACTGGGATCCCTACCACTGGGAACAGTAGCTCACCAGGTATAGCTACCAGGACAGGCCCACAGACTGTCGTGGGGCCTGCCCTCGCCAGTGGCTTACCAGTCACGGCTACCATGACAGGCCCACAGATGTTTGTGGGGCTTACAGTCCTCAGTGGCTCCCCACTCACGGCTGCCACTACAGGCCCTCAGACCTTTGTGGGGCCTGCACTCCCCAGTGGGTCACAACTCCTGGCTACCACTTCAGGCCCACAGATGATTGTGGGGCCTGTAGTCCTCAGTGGCTCACCACTCACGGCTACCACTACAGGCCCTCAGACCTTTGTGGGGCCTGCAGTCCCCAGTGGCTCAGCAGTCACGGCTAAAACTACAGGTCCACAAACCTTTGTGGGCCCTGCTGTCCCTGCTACCAGTACAGGCCCACAGACCTTTGTAGGGCCTCCAGTCCCTGCTACCACTACAGGCCCACAGACCTTTGTAGGGCCTCCAGTCCCTGCTACCACTACAGGCCCACAGTCTTTTGTGGGGCCTGCAGTCCCGATTGCTTCACCCCTCACGGATACCACCAGAGACCCAGGCACCCGGGGCCCACCTGCCCAGCATGTAAGTGGTGGGAAGGCAGGGAACAACATCAATCCCAAGACCGGAAGACCTGGATTTCCTGCTTTGTGTCAGCATACTGGGGGCCCACCTGATGCAGACACAGATGAACACATCATCGTGTCTATGATGGCAGCCCTCTGTATCAGCAAGCGCCCTCAGAACCCTGGGGGCCTACCTGTGTCTAAGGCACCTGGTGCTACCGGGAACAGCACTGTACCTACTGCGACTGGCCATCCTAATGCTCCCCCATTGCTACAGAGCACACAGAACCCCCACAAGCCACAGCACTGATGGTGCAATGGCGGATACCGCCATGCCTTTTAGAGAGAAATCTCTACTCTTGGAACATGTGGACCTGCCCCTAGTCAGGGCACCCCTCAGACTTTGGTGAGCCAGCACTGTGTGTGCAAGTTCTTGGTCCACTGTTCTGTGCTCTGCGCATGGCTAGGGTACCTTCATAGCCTGTCTAGGAGCCGCCACCAACTGGTTCCTTTCTTTTGTCTTGAATCTCAACCTCTACGGCACAGATATTCCCCCACATATTCTGTGTCATAGTAAATGGATTTTGCTGTATCAGAGCCTCAATGGGCTCTTATCTTTCCCAGATTACGTAGATATACTTCTACATCTATAAAACTTTGTTCTTACTAACCTGCTTTTGTGGGGCCTGCAGTCCCCAGTGGCTCACCACTCACGGCTACCACTACAGGCCCACAGACCTTTGTGGGGCCTGCAGTCCCCAGTGGCTCACCAGTCACGGCTACCACTACAGGCCCACAGTCTTTTGTCGGGCCTGCTGTCCCGAGTGGCTCACCACTGACGGCTACCACTACAGGCCCACAGACCTTTGTGGGGCCTGCAGTTCCTGCTACCACTACAGGCCCACAGACCTTTGTGGGGCCTGCAGTCCCCAGTGGCTCACCACTCACGGCTACCACTACAGGCCCACAGACCTTTGTGGGGCCTGCAGTCCCCAGTGGCTCACCACTCACGGCTACCACTACAGGCCCACAGTCCTTTGTGGGGCCTGCAGTCCCCAGTGGCTCACCACTGACGGCTACCACTACAGGCCCACAGTCTTTTGTGGGGCCTGCAGTCCCCAGTGGCTCACCACTGACGGCTACCACTACAGGCCCACAGTCTTTTGTGGGGCCTGCAGGGGTTGCAGGCAGCAGAGCGGGTCAGCAGGGCAGCTGGCCATCAGGGGAGCAGGGCCACAGGGCAGCAGGGAGGCAGGGCTGCAAGCCTCCCAAGGTGGCAGGACTGCAGGGCAACTGGGTGGCCAGGCTGCAAGCCTCGCAGGGCAGCAGGACTGCAAAGCAGCAGGTAGGCAGGGCTGCAGGCCTCACAGGGCCACTTGGCTTCAGGGCAAAGCGCGGAAAAGCGCGACAAAGCTGCAAGCCTCCCAGGGCATCAGAGCTGCAGGCCTCTCAGGGCATCAGGGCTACAGGGCAGCAGGGAGCCAGGGTTGCAGGGAAGCAGAGCAGGGTAGCAGGGCTTCAGGGCAGCAGGGCTACAGGGCAGCAAGGCAGGAGGGCTCCAAGCCTACTAGTGCAGTAGTGCTGCAGGCCCCCCAGGTCGGTAGGCCTGCAGGCCTCACAGGGCGGCAGAGCTGCATGGCACCAGGCAGGGGAGCAGGGCAGCAGGGTGGCAGAGCTGCATGCCTCCCAGGGCAGCAGGGCTTCAGGCATCGAAGGGCGGCTGGGCAGCAGGGCGGTAGGTCTGCAGGCCTCACAGGGCGGCCGGGGTGCAGGGCAGCAGGGAGGCAGGGCTGCAGGCCTCGCAGGGCATCAGGGCTGCAGGTATGGCACCGCGGCAGGGCTACAGGGCAGCAGGGCGGCAGGGCTGCAGTCCTCGCAGGGGGTAGGGCAGCAGGGTGGCAGGGCTACAAGCCTCGAAGGGCAGCAGGGCTGTAGGGGCACAGGGCGGCAGTAATGAAGGCCTCCGAGGGTGGCATGGCTGAGGTCTCGCAGGACGGCCGGGTAGCAGGGCAACAGAGTGGCAGGGCTGCAGTCCTCGTAGGGAAGCAGGGCTGTAGGGCAACAGGGTGGCAGGACTGCAGGCCTCCCAGTGTGGCAGGGGTGCGGGCCTCCCAGGGCGTTGGGGTGCAGGCCTCACAGGATGGAAAGGCTGTAGGGCTCCCAGTGTGCAAGGCTTGCAGGCCTCACAGGGCGGAGGGCTGCCTGGCATCAGGCAGGGTAGCAGGGCAGCAGGGTGGCAGAGCTCTATGCCTCCCAGGGTAGCAGGGCTGCAGGCATGGAAGGGCGGCAGGGCAGCAGGGCGGCAGTTCTGTCGGCCTCACAGGGCGGACGGGGTGCAGGGCAGCAGGGTGGCAAGGCTGTAGGCCTCGAATGGTGGCCGGGTGGCAAGGCAACAGAGTGGCAGGGCTGCAGTCCTCGTCGGGCAGCAGGGCTGCAAGTATAGCACCGCGGCAGGGCTGCAGGTCAGCAGGGTGGCAGGGCTGAAGGCCCCCACGGTGGCGGGGTGCAGCCCTCACGGGCCGGCAAGGCTGCAGGGAAGCAGAGCGGCAGGTCTGCAGGGCAGCAGAGGGCAGGGCTCCATGCCTCCCAGTTTGGCGGGGCTGCAGCATTTTAGGCCTCCAAGGGTGGCAGAGCAACAGGGCAACAGAGTGGCAGGGCTGCAGTCCTCGTAGGGCAGCAGGGCTTCACCTCTCTCAGGGGGGCAGGGTAGCAGTGTGGCAGGTCTGCCAGCCTCACAGGGCGGCCGGGGTGCAGGGCAGCAGGGCGCCAGCGCTGTAGGGCTCCCAGGGCCGCCGGGCATCAGGGCAACAGGGCGGTAATGCTGCAAGCCTCCCAAGGTGGCAGGTCTGCAGGGCAACTGGGCAGCAGGGCTGCAAGCCTCGCAGGGCATCAGGACTGCAGGGTAGCAGGTCGGGAGGGCTGCAGGGCAGCAGGACTGCAAGGGAGCAGGTCGGCGGGGCTGCAGAGCAACACGGCATCAGGGCGGCACGGAGGCCGTGCAGCAGGGTGGCAGGGCTTCAAGCCTCCCAGGGCATCAAGACTGCGGGGCAGCAGGTCGGCAGAGATGCAGGTCAGCAGTGGGGCAGTCCTTCAGGCCTCCCAGGGCTCCAGGGCTTCAGAGCAGCAGTGCTACAGGCCTCCCAGGGCTGCAAGGCTCAGGGTGCAGGGCGGCAGGGCTGCAGGCCTCACAGGGCCGCCTGGCTTCAGCGCAAAAGGCGGCAAACCTGCAAGCCTCCCAGTGCGGCAGGGCTGCAGGCCTCTCAGGGCAACAAAAATCCAGGCTTCACAGGGCGGCAGGGCTTCAGGGCAGCAGGGCAGGAGGGCTCCAGGCTCCTAGTGTGGCAGGGCTGCGTGCCTTCCTGGGAGTGGCAGGGCTGCAGGACTCCCAGGGTAGCAGGGCTGCAGGCATCGAAGAGCGGCAAGGCAGCAGGGCGGCAGGTCTGCCGGCCTCACAGGGCAGCTGGGGTGCAGGGCAGCAGCATGGCAGGGCTGCATGCCTCCCACGGTAGCAGGGCTGCAGGCATTGAAGAGCAGCAGGGCAGCAGGGCGGCAGGTCTGCCAGCCTCACAGGGCAGCCGGGGTTCAGGGCAGCAGGGCGCCAGGGCTGAAGGCCTCGCAGGGACGCCGGGCTTCAGGGCAACAGGGCGGCAATGCTGCAAGCCTCCCAAGGTGGCAGGGCTGCAGGCCTCTCAGGGAAGCCGGGGTGCAGGGCAGCAGGGCGGCAGGGATGCAGGCCTCCTAAGGTGGCAGGTCTGCAGGGCAACTGGGCCATAGGGCTGCAAGTCTCCCAGGGCAGCAGGGCTGCAGGCCTCGCAGGGCGTCAGGGCTACAGGTATGACAAGGTGGCAGAGCTGCAGGCCTGCCAGGGCAACAAGGCTGCAGGCTTTACAGGGCGGCAGGGCTTTGAGCAGCAGGGCAGGAGGGCTCCAGGCCTCCCAGTGCGCCAGGGCTGCTGGCCTCTCAGGGCATCAGGACTCCGGGGCAGCAGGTCGGCAGGGATGCAGGGCAGCAGGGCGTCAGTGCGTCAGGCCTCCCAGGACTCCAGGGCTTTAGGGCAGCAGTGCGACAGGCCTCCCAGGGCTGCCAGGCTCAGGGTGCAGGACAGCAGGGCTGCAGGCCTCACAGGGCCGCCTGGCTTCAGGGCAAAGGGCAGCAATGCTGCAAGCCTCCCCGGGCGTCAGGGCTGCAGGCCTCTCAGGGCATCAGGGCTACAGGGCAGCAGGGAGCCAGGGTTGCAGGGCAGCAGAGTAGGGCGGCAGGGCTGCAGGCCTCGCAGTGCATCAGCGCTGCAAGTATGGCACCGCGGCAGGGCTACAGGGCAGCAGGGCTGCAGGGCTACAGACCTCGCAGAGGGTAGGGCAGTAGGGTGGCAGGGCTACAAGCCTCGAAGGGCAGCAAGGCTGTAGGGGAACAGGGCAGCAGTGATGAAGGCCTCCCAGGGTGGCAGGGCTGCAAGTCTCGCAGGGCGGCCGGGTGGCAGGGCAACAGAGGGGCAGGGCTACTGTCCTCGTAGGGAAGGAGGGCTGTAGGGCAACAGGGAGGCAGGACTGCAGGCCTCCCAGTGCGGCAGGGGTGCGGGCCTCCCAGGGCATTGGGGTGCAGGCCTAACAGGACGGCAAGGCTGCCGAGGTCCCAGGTCCCTAGGCCTGCAGGCCTCACAGGGCGGCAGGGCTGCATGGCACCAGGCAGGGTAGCAGGGCAGCAGGGTGGCAGAGCTGCATGCCTCCCAGGGCAGCCGGGCTGCAGGCATCGAAGGGTGGCAGGGCCGCAGGGTGGCAGGGCTATAAGACTCGAAGGGCAGCAGTGCTGTCGGGGAACAGGGCGGCTGTGTTACAGGCCTCCCAGTGGGGCGGAGCTACAGGATGTTAGGCCTCCAAGGGCGGCAGAGCGGCAGGACAGCAGGGCGGCAGGGCTGCAGTCCTCGTTGGGCAGCAGGGCTACAGGAATGGAAGAGCGGCAGGGCAGCAGGGCAGCAGGGCTGCAGGCATCAGAAGGCGGCCAGGCTTCAGGGCAACAGGGCGGCAATGCTGCAAGCCTCCCATGGCGACAGGGCTTCAGGCCTCCCAGGGCACCAGGGCTGCAGGCATGGAAGGGCGGCTGGGCAGCAGGGCGGCAGGTCTGCCTGCCTCACAGGGCAGCTGGGGTGCAGGGCATCAGGGAGGCAGGGCTGCAGGCCTTGCAAGGCGTCAAGGCTGCAGGTATGGCACCGCGGCAGGGCTGCAGGGCACCAGGGCAGCACGGATACAGGGCAGCAGCCCAGCAGGGCTACAGGCCCCCAGGGCGGCGGGGTGCAGGCCTCACAGGACGGCAAGGCTGCAGGGAAGCAGGGCGGCAGGTCTGCAGGGCAGCAGAGGGCAGGGCTGCATGCCTCCCAGTGTGGCGGGGCTGTAGGGCTTTAGTCCTCCAAGGATAGCCGGGTGGCAGGGCAACAGAGTGGCAGGGCTGCAGTCCTCGTAGGGCAGCAGGGCTGTAGAGCAACAGGGCGTCAGAACTGCAGGCCTCCCAGGTGACAGGCCTGCAGGGCACCAGGGCGGCAGGGCTGCAGGCCTCCAAGGGACACGGGGCTGCAAGCCTCCCAGGGAGGCAGGGCTGCAGGCCTCGCAGGGCAGCTGGCTGGCATGGCTGTCGGGCAGCAGGGCAACAGGGCTGCAGGGGAACAGGTTGGCTTGGCTGCGGGGCAGCAGGTCGGCAGGGATGCAGGGCAGCAGGCGGCAGTGCTTCAGGCCTCCCAGGGTTCCAAGGCTTCAGGGCAGCAGTGCTCCAGGCCTCGCAGGGGTGCAGGGCTCAGGGTGCCGGGCGGCAGGCCTGCAGGCCTCTCACGGCGTCAGGGCTGCAGGGAAGCAGGGAGCCAGGGTACAGGCCTCCCAGGGCAACAAGGCTACAGGCTTCGCAGGGCGGCAGGGCTTCAGGGCAGCAGGGCAGGAGGGCTCCAGGGCTCCCAGGGCGGCAGGGCTGCAGGCCTCACAGGGTGGCAGGGCTGCATGGTACCAGGGCTGCAGGGCAGCAGGCATCGAAGGGCAGCAGGGCTGCAGGCCTCTCAGGGCGGCAGGACTGCAAGGCAGCACAATGCAATCGGGGTCTGCGGGCTCTCCTTTAGGCACCACTGTCAACAAGCAGACGGCCTTTGCTAACCAGCCAGGTATTCTCCACACTCCTCATTTTACGACTGGCTTTGGAGGTCCCACTGGGATCCCTAGCACTGGGAACAGTAGCCCACAAGTTACAGGTACCACTACAGGCCCACAGACCTTTGTGGGGCCTGACGTCCCCAGTGGCTCACCACTGACGGCTACCACTACAAGCCCACAGACGTTTGTGGGACCTGCAATCCCCATGGATGGGCTTAATGTGTCCACACCAGGTTCCATTCGCTCACAGGCGTCTGGAGCATTCAACGTTGCAGCTGGACTGAAGGCGACATCCAGCACCCCTTGTGCTCGTCCTCTTGGTCAGATAGCCTCCAATCCATCGCATGGAAGTCCAGCTGCTGCTGTAGGAAGGGCGAGTACTGTCCCAGGATTGGGACATGCTTCTAGTGCCACTTTCCATCCAGGCACCTGGGCCCACCTGCCCAAATCACAGGGGGTACTGTGATGGGAAACACCACCATTCCCCCTGTTGGAGGCGCCAGTGCGCCCACTGCCAATACAAGTCCCCAAGGATCACTGGGAGGAACAAAATCCGGGGAAGGAACCCCCCCAAGCCACAGCACTTCTCCGTGTGGAAACGCCACCACCACAAAGGTCTCTGTGTCAAAGGTCGTGCGTGTTTCCCTCTTACAGAGCACCAGGGCCTTGCCTGGCCACACGACCTCACTTTTAGTTGCAAGAATCAGCACCGAGATCTCAGTGCTTCGATGCACTTCTAGTTCTACCTTCCTGCCAGGCACCCGGGGCCGTCAGGCCTCTCAGAGCCTCAGGGCAGCAGGGATCCAGGGTAGCAGGGCAGCAGAGCAGGGCAGCAGGCCTGCAGGCAGCAGGGAGGCATGGCTGCAGGAATGGCTTGGCCGCAGGGCTGCAGGCTTCCCAGGGCAACAAGGCTGCAGGCCTCTCAGGGCAGCAGGACTGCAGGGCAGCCGGGCAGTAGGGCTGCAGGTCTCCCTGTGAGGCAGGGCTGTAGGGCTGCAGGGCACCAGGGCTGTAGGCCTTGCAGGGCCACCGGGCTTCAGGACAATGGGCGGCAAAGCTTCAAGCCTCCCAGGGCGTCAGGGCTGCAAGGCCTCTCAGAGCATCAGGGCTGCAGGGCTCAGGGTGCAGGGTGGCAGGGCTACAGGCCTCACAGGGCCACCTGGCTGCAGGGCAAAGGGCGGCAATGCTGCAAGCCTCCCAGGGCGTCAGTGCTGCAGAGCAGCAGGGTGGGAGGGCTACAGGGCAGCAGGACAGCAAGGTAGGGGCGGTAGGGCAGCAGGGCGGCACGGACCCGGGTGGCAGGGTGGCAGGGCTTCAAGGCTCCCAGGGCATCACGACTGAGGGGCAGCAGGGATGCAGTGCAGCAGGGAAGCAGTGCTACAGGCCTGGCAGGGCTGCAGGGCTCAGGGTGCAGGGAGGCAAAGCTGCAGGCCTCTCAGGGCTGCAGGGCTGCAGGACTCTCAGAGCCTCAGGGCTGCATGGCAGCAGGGAGGCAGTGCTCCGGCCTCGCAGGGCTTCAGGGCGACAGGCTTCGCAGGGCAGCAGGGCTTTAGGGCAGCAGGGCAGGAGGGCTCCAGGCATCCCAGTGCGGCAGAGCTACAGGCTTCTCAGGGCAAAATGACTGCCGGGCAACAGGGCGGCAGGGATGCAGGGCAGCAGGGCAGCAGTGCTTCAGGCCTCCCAGGGCTCAGGGCTTCAGGGCAGCAGTGCTACAGGCCTCCCAGGGCTGCAGGGCTCAGGGTGCAGGACGGCAGGGCTGCAGGCCTCACAGGGCCGCCTGGCTTCAGGGCATAGGGCGTCAATGCTGCAAGCCTCCCACGGTGTCAGGGCTGCAGTGCAGCAGAGGGTCGAGATGGCACGGAAGCTAGGCGGCACGGTGGCAGGGCTTCAAGCCTCGCAGGGCATCACGACTGCGGGCCAGCAGGGTGGCAGGGATGCAGGGCAGCAGGGCAGCAGTGCTACAGGCCTGGCAGGGCAGCAGGGCTCAGGGTGCAGGGCGTCAGGGCTGCAGGCCTCCCAGGGCGTCAGGGCTGCAGGCCTCGCAGGGCAGCTGGTTGGCATGGCTGCCGGGCAGCAGGGCAGCAGGGCTGCAGGGGAGCAGGGTGGCTTGGCTGCAGGGCAGCAGGGCTGCAGGGCAGGCCCTCGGGGAAGCAGGCCACTCACCGCCTCTGGGCCTTGGGGGGCCCCTGAGCTCGCCTTCCTCGGCTTCCCCAGGGAAGGGTGGCCACGCACACCCTCGGGGGTGAGTGCTCCGGGCCTGGCCTCTGCAGACCCAGGCCGCGCCCCTCCCCCACGCTGGCAGTTGCCAGGCTGGTGCTCAACCGCCTCCGCCCCGCCCCGGGAAGGGGGCCCCGCCCACCTCGGGCTGCTGGTGGGTGCGGCCCCAGGCCCCGCCCACTGCCTGCCCGGGGAGGGCCCCCCGGAGTGGCGGCTCCCGGAGGTGTTCTAGGGACACATCACAATGGCTGGGCGCAGCGCTCAGCGGCTCAGGTGTGCTGCACCTGGAGAGGAGCCAGGCGCCCCGGAGACCCTGTCCCAGGTCCTGCGCTCCGACCTCGCGACCCCCGGCGCACAGCTGGCCCCCAATGGGCAGCCTACTGTGCAGGTTCCTTCGCCCTCCCCGCCGCCGGCCCCTGCCCGGCCGCAGTCGCCCGCTGCTCACTCCTGCCTGGGACACCGCCCATCCTGGCCGCCACCACCCCGCCGTTCCTGCCCCTGCCCCCTGCTCCGGGCGCAGGCCATTCCACCGGGATCGCAGGCCCCTGCCAGCTCGCTGCCACGTGGAGCCCAGGAGGCGGGACCCGCTCCCTCAGGCCGCGTGCCCCCCTCTGGGCCTCCTCCCCGTGGTCAACTGGAGGAACCCTCCGGGTCAACCTGTGCTGGCTGCGCGCAGCTCCCTGGGGTGCGGGCCCTCGAGGACTGTGAGGATCCCTGCTCTGGGGCGCAGGTTCAGGCTCCTGCATTCACGACCTGCACAGGAAGCCAAGGCTGCGGGTCAGGTACCACCCCCTCCCCTCCCCCTTTCCTGCCCACAGGGGATGGAGGAGAAGGTCCCAGAGCACCCCGGAGAACAGACCCAGGCTCTTGGTGGGAGTGGCCGCCCCCAGAGCAGTGGGGGCACACCCTTGACATCTGAGCCCCCGGACACCAGTGGCGTTCTCAGCCTCCACCAAGCCAGCCCTGCAGCTCTGGACCGACGTCTCGGGCCCTCCGGAGAGAGCTCGTGGGACAGCACCCCGATGGCTCCGATGTCCTCCTCTGAAGGCCCTGTTGCCACCTCTTCATGTGGCCCCGTGGGAGATGCCCTCGCGAAGGCCGACAGGGATGCGGCAGTGCTCTGGGGCCCAACCCCATGCCGCCCCTTGCCGCAGGAGACAGGCACAAAGGAGGCGGTGGCTGAAGCCCATCAGCCTGTGCAGAGCACGCGGGGCCCAGCCAGGAAGGACACGCAGGCCGAGAAGCCCTCGGGCATGTCCCCACGGAGCCCTGTGCCACCAGCATCTGCCAGCAGTAGGCAGAACAAGAGGAAAATAGCCCTGCCTCTCTGTCTGCCATTGCCGCCACCACTACCCCTGCTGTGGGATCGAGGGGACTTGCCCCCACCCCCGAAGCTTCCTTGCCTTGCTCTTGACAAGGACCCAGGCACCTTGCCGAACACCGAGTGTCCCAGGAACAAGATCTTGCAGGACAGAGCAAAGATCTTGGCAGACGGCTGGGCCGCTCAGCCTGCCCCTTCCTCCCCGCCACTGGCCTCGCAGACCGCAGGCTCCCCGCCCCTGGCCGCTCACACTGCCCAAGTCCCTGTGCCTCCCACCGACTTGGCTGACCCTTCTGCCGGGCCCCCGATCCTCTCTGTCCCGCCGACTTCCCCAACACAACGTGGTGGTCGGGAACCGGGACATGGAGTTCCTAAATCTCCTCCCCTGGCTGGTCCTGCCCCTTCTCTTCCTCCCCTTACTCCCAGGCCCATTAGGGAAACTCCACTTCCCGGAGGTCCCCTTCCACCAGGCAGGGCTACCACACCCACCTCTGACCGCCCCACACCTTCGAACGCCTCAACCTCCCTCCACCCACCCTCCTGCACAAAGGAATCCCCGACCCCTATGTGTGTAGACCCTCCCCCTCTGTTCCTAACAGCCCCGCTTCCAGGCCACTCCACAGACAGCTCCGTCGTTGGAGTCCAGCCTGGCACGTCTACACCGACTTCTTCTACCATCGCAGCAAAGTCATCTACTTTGACCTCCAAGCCTATTTCCAATCCTGCTGTCGTGGACATGGACACTACGCCTCCTTCCCGGGCTGTGGTCTTCAGCTCGCCCCCACACTCCAGGATGAGCTGTCCTCCGTTTTCCCGGGGCCATTGCAGTATGAAGCAGAGACGCCCTGCGAAAGGTGCAGCGTCCACCAGGCTACCTACGTCCATGGCCCCCGGCCCCACCCCACTTCCTGGTCAACTCTTCAGCCTCCACAACACCCCTCAGCCCACACATGGGACTCTTGCTGGGAGGCAGCAAACAGCTTTTCTTCCCAGTGCTCCTATCGCCACTGGCTTGCCCAACCTGAGTTCTGGGGCCACCACCACTGCAGTAGGCAGCACCTCTGCAAACCCCAACGCTCACCCTGACCCCGATGCCATGGATACCACATCTCCCTCCCGGGCTGTCATCTTCCAGACCCCCCCTGGGTCCCAGAAGAACCGCTTGCCACTTTACCAGGGGCTTCCTGGTTCTGGCAACACACCACCCAGTAGCAGCACTGCCTTGGCCCATGGCTCTACCACTTTACCTCAAAAGTCAGCCATCATACAGACCCCCGTTACGATGCATCCTAAGCCAGGAATCGCCCCTCACTCTGACCCCGATGCCATGGATACCACACCTCCCTCCCGGGCTGTCATCTTTCAGTCCCCCCCTGGGTCCCAGAAGAACCACTTGTCATTTTACAAGGCACTTCCCGGTTCTGGCAACACACCACCCAGTAGCAGCACTGCCTTGGCCCATGGCTCTACCAGTTTCCCTCAAAAGTCAGCCATCATACAGACCCCCGTTACGATGCATCCTAAGGCAGGAATCGCCTCTCAGCCCACAATTGGAGGTCACAATGGGCAACAGCCTAACAATTCCTACCTGAAAGGAAACACAGTTGCCCCAACACAGGCTATCGGCCTGCCCGCTCCTATGACTCAGCCACCCGGAGGGACCACAATGCAGTCGGGGTCTGCGGGCTCTCATTTGGGCACCAGTGTCCACCAGCAGACGGCCTTTGGTAACCAGCCAGGTATTCTCCACTCTCCTCATTCTACCACGACGGGCTGTGGAGGTACCACTGGGATCCCTACCACTGGGAACAGTAGCTCACCAGGTATAGCTACCAGGACAGGCCCACAGACAGTCGTGGGGCCTGCCCTCGCCAGTGGCTTACCAGTCACGGCTACCATGACAGGCCCACAGATGTTTGTGGGGCTTACAGTCCTCAGTGGCTCACCACTCACGGCTGCCACTACAGGCCCTCAGACCTTTGTGGGGCCTGCACTCCCCAGTGGGTCACAACTCCTGGCTACCACGACAGGCCCACAGATGATTGTGGGGCCTGTAGTCCTCAGTGGCTTACCAGTCACGACGACCACTGCAGGCCCACAGACCTTTGTGGGGCCTGCAGTCCCGAGTGGCTCCCCACTCACGGCTACCACTACAGGCCCACCGACCTTTGTGGGGCCTGCAGTCCCCAGTGGCTCAGCAGTCACGGCTAAAACTACAGGCCCACAGACCTTTGTGGGGCCTGCTGTCCCTGCTACCAGTACAGGCCCACAGACCTTTGTGGGGCCTGCAGCCCCAAGTGGCTCACCACTCATGGCTACCAGTACAGGCCCACAGACCTTTGTAGGGCCTCCAGTCCCTGCTACCACTACAGGCCCACAGTCTTTTGTGAGGCCTGCAGTCCCGATTGCTTCACCCCTCACGGATACCACCAGAGACCCAGGCACCCGGGGCCCACCTGCCCAGCATGTAAGTGGTGGGAAGGCAGGGAACAACATCAATCCCGAGACCGGAAGACCTGGATTTCCTGCTTTGTGTCAGCATACTGGGGGCCCACCTGATGCAGACACAGATGAACACATCATCGTGTCTATGATGGCAGCCCTCTGTATCAGCAAGCGCCCTCAGAACCCTGGGGGCCTACCTGTGTCTAAGGCACCTGGTGCTACCGGGAACAGCACTGTACCTACTGCGACTGGCCATCCTAATGCTCCCCCATTGCTACAGAGCACACAGAACCCCTGCAAGCCACAGCACTGATGGTGCAATGGCGGATACCGCCATGCCTTTTAGAGAGAAATCTCTACTCTTGGAACATGTGGACCTGCCCTTAGTCAGGGCACCCCTCAGACTTTGGTGAGCCAGCACTGTGTGTGCAAGTTCTTGGTCCACTGTTCTGTGCTCTGCGCATGGCTAGGGTACCTTCATAGCCTGTCTAGGAGCCGCCACCAACTGGTTCCGTTCTTTTGTCATGAATCTCAACCTCTACGGCACAGATATTCCCCCACATATTCTGTGTCATAGTAAATGGATTTTGCTGTATCAGAGCCTCAATGGGCTCTTATCTTTCCCAGATTACGTAGATATACTTCTACATCTATAAAACTTTGTTCTTACTAACCTGCCTTTGCTCGTGTGTCTTTTTGTCTCGGCAGTAGAGAAAGAATTAACCTATGTGAGTGTGGTGGGTTGAACCAGACTGTGTGCCAAATTCTCTGTGTCTCAGTGACTGGAATGTGGAAGTAGCCACAGGTTCTGGCTGCACACACAGACCCCTGAAATCTGCATTTTGAGTGTAAGGGATGGGAATCCAGGAGGAAGGAAGGTCCAAAGGAGGGAGAGAAGAGGTGACTCGTCCTTGCCTCTACCCTCTGTGCTTCGCTCTCCTCTCCCCCGACTCTGACCTCAATAGAGGTTGAATAACCCTTGGTGAGTGAAAGGAAACCACCCTATGATTTTAGTGTTTTGAAACTATTTAAATGTTTTCTTGGGTGCCTTCTTAGTTTAGACTTAGGCCAATCATTCTTATGTGTTCCCACTTCACCCAGAGAAGACAGATTTGAGCCAGTAATTTTATATTAACTGCTCAGTTAAGAAACTCTGTAGGATATTGGGTTTTTTCCTTCCATGCGGAAAAATGATGTTTGTGCATGTCAGTGACAAAGAAATATCTCCCAAGGACTTGAAAAGGATTGGTGATTAAGAGTTAAACTTTGTATCACTGTGCTTTACCTCTGAAACCAGTAATACATTATATGTTAATTAATTGAATTTAAATAAACACTTACAAAACATTTTTTAAAATAGTGTTAAACTATGGGATCAATATATTTTCTGAAATGGAATATAGAAAGATAGTCATCTAAATGTGAAAGAATGACTCTCAGGTTTGTACATTTTGACTGTAATATGATTATCCAGTGAAGTTATTTTCATAATATATATGAAGTTAGAAGGTGGCACTAAAAACTTAAGAGTTAGTCACCAATAAAAATGTAGAAAAAGTAGTGTACCCAGAGGTAAAATTTGAAAGTGCACATCAAAAGGCTGGCCGGGTAAGAGTTAAATTAATAAGTGGGTTCAGATTTTCTGTCTTTGGCCATGTAGTTTTGGCTATCATAGAATAAGAGATGAGAAGTGACAATCCTAGAACATACAGGCTTTGGGAACTGTATTAAAATTGTAAGATTATTCCATGATTATCTGGCTTATTAAGGACAATCGAGCCAGATCACATCTCAGTAGAATAGATGTTTCTGCTATTAATCATCCTGACATGAGATTAATCCTACAATAGAGAATTAAGACTTGCAGAATTGGGCCTGAAGCTATGACTGAAGACACCATTTGTTCCCTCTGGAGCTAGGAGGGAATTTGGCTTGAACCTCATGACTTTGAAGGTTCTACAGCAGATCTGGTATTGAGTGGTAAACTGTCCCTTGACAGACATGGATAGGCTGGGATCCAGGCCAATAACTGGTCCTATAAGAGGCTCTAGGGTCATCTGAAGTTGTGAGATAGTTTGAAATCTCTTCCATTATCCCTAAGCTTCAGTAAAGCCACATTCAAATGGACTAATCTGGCCTCAGCGGCACTGAGGGAGAACTACAAAAAAGCCCATGCCCCAGATGTGGAGCCAAGCAGGGTAGAGAACAATATCCCCTCCCTAGTGGCCAGATGAGATTATAACCATTGTCACTGGAGAGAGGTAGCCAACCCCAATGGAGTGATGGCACAAGTTTTTCTATTACCTCTGGCTCTGGTGTAGTGGCAGCTGGGTGAAAGGAATTCAGTAGGATTGTTTCTGGGCACACATAAAGAGGACTGTCATGGAATGCAGGAAGGACCTTAAAGATATGTTCATTTCTGTGATTGGGAAGTAGGGTGGGGGGGTCATAGATTTATAAAAGAGAAGTGAAATTTACTTTGAATCACAGACCACTCTCTTGCTCACCGATACATACTCTAGCCGCACAGAACCTCTTCTAAGTTTATTTCCTGGTCTAGAGTGATGATACCTTTCTTTTGACATGGCTTGCTGCTTTATATCTTCCTTGCTCTGACTGGATGCTATCTCCTCATGGAAAATTTCACTGAACTCATAAGCAGATGACCAACTGGACATTATTCTCCATCTTATCATCCAAAAATAGAGGCATAGAATGTTGTAATTTTTTAAATTTTAATTTATCATTACATTCATAACTTGACATTCTATTTTCCTTTTATTTATTTTTTTAAATATTTATTTATTCATGAGAGACACACAGAGAGAGGCAGAGACACAGGCAGAGGGAGAAGCAGGCTCCTCACAGGGAGCCCGATGTGGGACTTGATCGCAGGACCCCAGGATCACACCCTGAGCCAAAGGCAGACACTCAACTTGCTGAGCCACCCAGGTGTCCTGACATTCTATTTTCAAATGTTATTCATGTTTGCTAGTGTAATGTGTCTTTCCCTGAGAACAGAAATTGTAGTCAGCATCCTAAAAAGTTCATGATTCCAAGTCTCAGATCTGAAGGATAGATCCTGGGCTTTGGTAAATTCATCCCAATGACATAATATGGCCTCAGATGTAAAAACACCTTCTCTGGTTCATATGTCTCCACACAACTCATCTTGCTTTTATTTCTTATTTTCACCTTCCATAGAAAAGGCCAAATATTAATCACAATTAACATGGGACAACTCTGTAATAAATATAAATTTCATCCATATTAAATATATTACATATGCAATTAATAGAAATGTGTAGTCAATAGGGTGGCAATCTCTCTTCCATCTGAGAACTATCTTTTAAAAAAGTTTGACATTGTGGCTCCTGAGTGGCTAAGTCTGTTAAGGCCTGCTTTTGGCTCAGGTCATGATACCAGAGTCCTGGGGTTGAGCCTTGCCTTGTGCTCCCTGCTCAGCTGGGAACCTGCTTCTCTCTCTGCCCCTCCCCCTGCTTGTGCTCTCTCTCTCTCTCTCTTCCTCTCACTCTCTCTCTCTCAAATAAATGCAATCTTTTTTTTAAAGTTTGAGATCATAAATCAGATATCACCATTCAATATGAAAGATTGTATACACATAAATGATCACAAATTACTTTCATACCTCTACCACCTTCTTTATCCTCTGGTTATTATAATAATTATTGAGAGCAGTTTGAATATCTTTAATCAAAGGGAGGATCCCTCCATTATGGAAACTATAAGGGTAATATCTATAAGCCTGCTTTTCAAATTTGTGGTTGTTTTTTATTCTCATTTCTTTATCCATAGAAATTAGAATTGATGCATCAGTAGTCATCAACCACACAGGGTAAAAATAAAAACTAAAAGCTGAGAAAATGCAGCATTCCTCACACTGTAATGAAGGAGTCAGTATTTCCAAACCTTATGATGTTATACATCATAAGAGACACCTAAAGTCAGTTGAAGTCAAACCACTGTCTTTCATCCATAGATAATTAAAATGACCCCATGTTTCAAGACATAAGTCAAGGATTTTCAGGAGTACAGTAATCTTTAATGGCTAACCTTCAGGAAATTTTCTTTGCAACCTGGGAAAGGTACTGAAAAGAAGCTTATGGACCAAGAAGAGAATTTAATGGGCTCTTAACCCCTTTCAATTGAGGTACAAGATGTGGGATTAGGAAATGGAGCAACTATGTAAGTCTTTCCATTCTATTTTTCACTCGACTCAGAAAGAGTCCAGCTAGCAAAGCACAGTCACTTGAAATTGTACGTGCATCCTCATTCCTTTAAGTACTGAACTTTCACATTTATGAGAGTCATATAGGTATCTCTAGAAACTAAAATCTCATCTTCCTACCTGTAAACTAGTGTATTACAATAATATCAAAGAGAGTGATTTTTAATGTTATAACAGTATCAAAGTACTATATCGAAATAAATGAACATTTCTGCTGTACTGAGAGAGTACTATAAAATTAAAATGCCAACTTTAAATCGTAAAAGGGTTAATTTCCTGACCCTGACTATGTTTAATTGTTACTAATGTGTGTTATACTAATTAAACATGCCTCCTCAATAATTATATGAAGAAGCTGCAAAGCTTTTAAGACTCCTGCTAATCCAGCACCCTCTGGTTGCTCGTTTCTAATTTGTTCATTTTAACATACCAATTATGCGAATTAGAGCAAATAAACATGTGAAAAATTTCTCTTCTGAGACTCTGACCTCAAAATGTTTTGAATCAGATGGAACAATCCCTGTTCTAGCTTAATTATTCAGTTTCTAGAGTAGATTAAAGGATTAAAAGGCTGATTTATTTAATTATGAATAAGCAGATATAGCTTGACATTTTGAAATGTTTATTGTGAATTCTCGAGCATGAAATGTTGTCCTGCTTCATACAAAGAGGACTAAATAGAAGTAAAGGCACAATGAATTATGATACCAATTTTTAATGAAAACTTGATAAAGAAAATAGAGTAAGATTATTTAGCACATACTGTCTATGGCAAGCATTGGGGACCCCCATAAATATCATAGTACAGATGAGGGGAGCATACTGTGTCATATTGAATCTTTTTAGGCTAAAGAATTTGTAACACATAATCCTTTTATTTTCTGTCGTTTGATAATATCTGTGAGTATATAGCTCTCTGCTTAGATCTAACCCCCTCCTTTTTTTTTCAGGGTTACATTTCCCACTGGGGATGGATTTATTTTAATGTTTATAAAGTAGAATATATCCAGAATTGCTAGATCTCCTCCTTTTCCAGGTCACCTAACAGATAACGATCATCATTTCCACTTAGTGGATGTAATGGTGCACCCTCTAAACAAAAAGGGTGGCATGTTTTTTTCTCCTCTGGACTGATGCACAGTGGAAAATGAAAGATTCCCAGGTTGTAACACTTCCCTTCACTCAATAACTGAGTCAATATTTACAGGAAGCCAATTCAATACCTTTTATTGTGTTTTTTCCCCTTTCTGATTATAAAAATATAGTATAAACAACGGCAGGGTTGGAAACTCCAAAAAGTAATAGTCACATAACTCCACCATCTTAAGGATCCACAATACATATTTTGATATTGCTTCTACTTTCTTTAGCTTCTTTTTGTTATTTTTAAGATGTTTGAGATTATAATATACGTAGTTTCACACCTAGCCAGTTTGCTTCCTCAATACTATAACAGCGCTCTCTGATGCAATGAATAACAGATGAATAACATAAATAACATGATTTTAGGGCACTAAATATGACTATGTGTAAATTTTTGTGAGTTCCTCTAATGTGCAGTGAGATTGTTTCCTTTCTTGTAGTGATATCTAACATTGCTATGGACACTGCTATAGATTAATTTTTGCTAGCAAACAATATATTCTGATATTTTTGAGTGGGGAATATCTTTATATATTTAGTATGGCTATTGACTCTATGGTAAATTTTCAGTAGCTGTCCCTGGGATCATTTTCCTGAAAGCAGACATATATTATTGAATAAAAAGTATCATCAGAGTTCTGTAGGTATCAGTGTGGTTGGCCTACATGAAATATTAGTGACAGTCCTCATGGTTTTCTTCTTGTGGCAGGGGTTCTTTCAGAACATGCTGGTTGGGGTTCCTAAATTTCTCTCCTCAATCATAAATGCTTATTTATGTCTTTGTTCTTGTAAATCACCCAGATTGAATTTCAAAACATATACTGAGCACTCAGAATATATCTTTTCCTCTTCTTCACCTGTATTTTCTAGTAATATATATTATGTTCCATAGCATTAAAAAAATAAATTCCTCTTGAAGGATTGTTATAGTGAAGCATGCATATCTACAGTGATAACTAATTTAATAATAGTAATAGTTGAAGTAAGCTGAAGAGTGGCCCTCAAATATATCTGTATCCTGTCCTAATCCTGGGAACCTGGGAATGCCACTCGTTTTGACAAAAGAAACTGCAGATCTGATTGGACTAAAAATCCTCAGATAAGAAGGTTATCCTGAATTATCCTTAAGACTAGATATCTAGAATGTTGTAATTGTCCTTACATTATCCTTATAGGAGAGTCGGAGTATGAGAAGAAGGTGATGTGGGGATGGAGTCAGAGACTGAATAGTATTCTTTTTATTATTATCATTTATTCATGAGAGACACAGAGAGAAAGAGAGAGAGAGAGAGGCAGAGACACAGGCAGAGGGAGGAGCAGGCTCCATTCAGGGAGCCTGATGTGGGACTCGATCCCACAACTCCAGGATCACACCCTGAGATGAAGGCAGGCACTAAACCTCTGAGCTCCCAGGGATCCTTGAGTGGTATTTTTATAAATGGAAGACTATAAATGGCCATAAGCCAAGGAATATATGTGGTAGTGGAACCCTACCGACACCTTGGTTTTACCTAATGAAACCAATTCTGGACTTTTGACCACCACTATGAGAGAATATATTGGTGTTATTTTAAGTCACCAAGTTTGTGGCAATTTGATGAGCAATAGGAAAGTAATACAGTAGTTATCTATGTTTATGGTAGAAAATCTGGTAAAGAAGTAAAGAAAGGAATAGAAATAAACCCTAAATAAATCATAGTTAACATGGTGGTGTATTTTCTTCTATATGTATCCCCATCAATATATAGATCCAGTTCTATACACAAACACAAAATACAAATGTGCACACAGAATCTTATATTCTAGGGCCACCTGGTTGGCTGAGTCAATAGAGCATGTGACTCTTGATCTCAGACTTGTAAGCTTCAGTGTCACACTGGGTGTAAAGATTACATAAAAATAAAATCTTTAGGAGAAAAAAGAATCATGTATTTTGTTGATTATCTTGTACTTTCCTCATATAATAAAGTAATTTTATGATTTCCAAAAATTATTTTATTACTTAATATTACATCTGTTTATATAGCAGAATTAATTTAACCAATTCCTTATTTTAGGCCAAAAGCTGTTTTTAAAAAATTTCTATATTAAATATATATCTATATTTACATATCATATATTATTTTTATCTCCATATTAAATATTGAAATAAACACCATCAGAAATCTTGTCCACATCTGATTATTTGCTGAGGTTAATTGCTAGAAGTATAGCTACTAGTTCAAAGGTTATGTATATTTTTAATATATGTGATACAAATTTTTCCTTCAAAAAGGTTTTTTTCAATTTACATGTTGTCAAGCAGTGTATTAGACTATCTATATTTGCCAACCATTCTACTTGTTTCACATTTCAATATGTCACTTTGAAAGGAAAAGTGGTTTATTACTACTGTTATTTTTAAAGCATTTTTGCTAGAGAGGTTGAACATTTCTTTCATCATTATTGGTAATCTGTACTTTTTATTTTTTTTATTTATTTTTTTAAGATTTTATTTATTTATTCATGAGAGACACACAGAGGGAGAGAGAGAGAGAGAGAGAGAGAGAGGGAGAGAGGCAGAGACACAAGTAGAGGGAGAAGCAGGCTCCATGCAGGGAGCCCGATTTGGAACTTGATCCGGGGGCTCCAGGATCAGGCCCTTGGTTAAAGGCGGTGCTAAACCTCTGAGCCACCCGGCCTGCCCTAGTCTATACTTTTTAAATGTAAATTTCCATTCATAAGCTATGCCTGTTTTACCATTGAGGTATTTTTTATTGTTTTGTAAAAGTGTTTTGATCATTGCAATAATAATAATTTCATGCAGTATTTGTTGTATGATTATTTACAATATACTCTCCCTTTTATTTATTTGCCATGATTTTGAATGTATGCTCCTTGGTTTTATACCTTAAAACCCTAATGTAAGGAAGATGTTCACTTTTTTTGTATTTCAGATTATAACTTTTCTGTAAAAGAATCATTTCAATGATTTCTTAAAATTATTGAAAATGTGAGAAATTGATAATTTTTTTTCATTTATTTGATTCTCTTATTTCTCAAGAAACATGGTGACATCTTCCTCTTCCTTTCCTTCCCTTCTTCAACATACAATTTTAAAGATATTGATGGGCTCAAGAAAGGCAGGCATCTGCTATGACATGGGGAGTATGAAGTGGAAGCTCCAGGGACCCAAGCAGAATACCCGAATCCAAGAAGAATGTGAAGGACAAATGCATAAAAGGACATTCCAGAGCAGGGTGGCAGAGCCTAACGTGGGTAAGGAGGCTACCTATGAAAGGGCAACCTGCTATAGTCAGGCAGAGTGCCATTGGGATAAGGAGGAGGAAAGTAATTGTGTATGTTAGCTGTCTACCATGGGATGTTGAAACCCAGGCTGGGTAAAGAAGGATTTTGAGGGAAGGATATGCCTGTGGGGCATCAGAGTACAGGTGAGGTAAGGAGGATAATGGTAATGGCCAGATACAGAGTGTTAGAACCCTGGTTGGGTGAAGAGGGATCTGCAGGGGTGGGGATCTGCAGGGGTGGCAGCAGCAATGGGCGATTTGTTGATACAGGGAGACTATCACATCAGTAAATTAAGGGTGATGGGAGTCAGTTATATCATTATTGGAGAAGAGAGCTACAAATATAGAATAGGAGAAACTAGTATAAATTCTGCAGTGGTGGATTGCTTGGAGGTGTCAGTATGTGCTCATTGTTTGCAGATAAAATAGATGATAGATAGATATCTATTTGTAACTTCTTAAATAAAATAGATAGATGATAGATGATAGATAGATAGATAGATAGATAGATAGATAGATAGATGATAGATAGATAGATAATAGTGATGTGTGTGAATATACATCTAAAAATCTCTACAGTCCTTTCCACAAAGAGAAAAAAACTGAGAACAGCAATAACCTAATGGTAAGGAAGGCACTTAGGGAACCTGGACCTACCAGAGATGCATAACTTGAACATAATATGAGGAAACACCAGACACTCCCAAATTAAGGGATATTCTACAAAATAAGTGTTCTATAATTTTCAGAAGTGTCAAGATATGAAATACAAAGAAAGAATGAGGTGATATTCTAGGTTGAAGATAAATAAAGAGATGTATAGTAAGTAAATGCAACATATAATACTGAATGGGAGTCTTCTGCCAATTGAAAAAATTTGGGGTTCAAAGGTCAGATCATATTAATATATTAACATTAATTTTCTGTCTTAGTTTATTTTCAAGACATACAGTCATATAATCAGAAAATAACAATTTTATATTTTCCTTTTAAATTTTTTCATGTCCTAGTCTACTAGCTAGAGCTTTTACAAACTTTTTTTCTTTAGTCATGAAAATTAAAGGCATTTTTATATTACTTATGACTTTAATGTGACTATCTCTGATGTTTCCAGCTGTGAAAATAATACTGGGTGTTGGTTTCATACTAAGAATGTACCTTCCTATATCTAGGGTAATATTTTTCTAATATTGATATCAGACCAATTGTTTTCTGTATCTGTTGAGATTGATATATAATTTCTCACTTTGACCTATATGATGTGATTAGGCATTAGCATATTTACTTACAGTAAATAAAATAATAAATCTTAACTTGGCTGAAATTTACTAATAGTTGAATATACTGTTGAATTATATTTACCAATATTTTCTTAGAATTTTCCACCTGTATGCAAAAAAAAAATCTGTATTTTTTATTATGCTTTTTACCCAATATTTTAGTTTGAGACAATGCTAAAAAAATAAGATTTACAAAATTGCATAGTTTTCTATGTACTAAAACAACAACTGAGGGCAGCCTGGGTGGCTCAGCTGTTTAGCGCTGCCTTTGGCCTAGGGTGTGATCCTGGAGACTCGGGATTGAGTCCCATGTTGGGCTCCCTGCATGGAGCCTGCTTTCTCCCTCTACCTGTGTCTGTGCCTCTCTCTCTATCTCTCTCTCTGTCTCTCATGAATAAATAAATAAAATCTTTAAAAAACAACTGATATATCTTTCAATTATAGCCTTATCTGCCAAATTATTATAGTTTCATATTTAATAATAATTTTTGAATGCTTTAGATTAAGGGCCAGCAAACTTTTTCTGTAAAGACCATATAGTAAAAGGCTGTATGGCTTTGCAGGCCAAACAGCCTCTGTGACAACTACTCATCTCTGCTCTTGGAGCACAAAAGGAGCCATAGACAATTCATAAATGAATGAGCATGGCTATGTTCCAGTAATACCTTATTTACCATAACAGATGTTGGGCTGAAATTGGCCCTCAGACTAGAGTTTGCCAACCCCTGCTTTATTTTAGATATTCTTTTTGTAACTTCTTAAATAAAATTAAAAATTTTAAATTTTTACTTTTTTTTCTTTAATTTTTAAATCATATGGAGAAATTTATTTTCCTCTGAGTGTAATTTTGGAAATCTCTCATAAATTTTGATATGTAAAGTTCTTACTGCTGACATTTTACTACATATTATATAATTTACATCTATATTTTCTCTTGGTCTAAGAGTTATTTAGAAAAATTATCAGTTTAACTTTTAAATGTTAGAAAATAAAAAACATTTTGAAAATAGGGACATGCCTAAGAATAAACAGGATTTAGTGGCATTTTAGGACTGACAGTGGCACATCCTGTTCAATGCACATGTGACAGGCTCAGGGATTTAACTCATTGCCAGAGCTAGAGCTAGCTATTTGGATACATAGTGGCCAAAAAGAATTACACTGTAAATGTTATTAATTACCTATAAAAGTACTAAATGAGGTCAATGAGATGATCACAGAGAATAGTTTTCTTTTAAGAAATTGTCTCTAGGACACCTGGGTGGCTCAGCGGTTACGCACCTGCCTTCAGCACAGGGCATGATCCTGGGTACCCGGGATTAAGTCCCACATTGGGCTCCCTGTGTGGAGCCTGCTTCTCCCTCTGCCTGTGTCTCTGCCTCTCTCTCTCTCTCTCTCTGTGTGTCTCTCATGAATGAATAAAATCTTAAAAAAAAAAAAGAATAATTCTCTGAAAGAATATGCAAGGAAATACTCCTAGAAATAGTTATAATCCTGCAAAACTCAGAAGACAGTCAAGTTAATGAGTATTGTTCATTTTATTTTGCTATTATTTTCTTCTTCTTCTTCTTCTTTTTTTTTTTTTTTTTTTTTAATTTATGATAGGCACACAGTGAGAGAGAGAGGCAGAGACCATGCACCGGGAGCCCGACGTGGGACTCGATCCCGGGTCTTCAGGATCGTGCCCTGGGCCAAAGGGAGGCACTAAACCGCTGCGCCACCCAGGGATCCCTGAGCCGATATTATTTTCTTCTTATAGTCAGAAAATGTATCCGCTGCATTTGCAACACTTTGCAAGGTTTTGGATTCCTCCATTTAGCTTAATACATAACCAATTCTTTGCAAGTGTTTTGAGTGTTGGGAAAGAAAGGCTAATCTCTGTAGGATACTGATTTATTTATTAATTTATTTTTTTTGTATTATTGATATCTCCAAGATGATACAAACTGTATTTGTCTTCCATTAGTACTGTATTCCTTTCAACTTCTTTTGGATTTCTCCCAACTGAATATTTTGACTATTTTACATATTTTATGTTGGTTATTTTTATGCAAGGGGCACAAGTTTATATATTTTCTCTGAATATTGTGCCCTTCATCCATAATACAGTATTGTAGGTGCATTTAAATGTTTGACATTGAATTCTACCTTGCCTGGCATTAATGTTGCTATCTCTAGACTTTCTTTTTATTTCAATGAATGCTTTATATCTTTGCCCATCTTTTGCTTTTAACTTTTGTGAATAATTTTTAACACTGTCTAATCTTATTTTCCTTTTATATGGTGCAGTTTTTAATCTTTTCTTTTATTAAGAGATGTTGATGTGAGTTTTCCCCTATTATTAAACTTATTTCCCTATTATTAAACTATTTGGCCATTTTAGTCAAGATCTGAGAAGTGAAATAGACTCTAGCACTCTAGCATGTGTGAACATGTTACCTTGAAGTTAATTGATACTCTCTTTTTCTAACATAATCTAATGCAAGTTTTATGGACTTCATTTTTTTTTTTTTTAACTTCTAACTAGAATCTACTAGAATCTCCTAGACAAAAATTTCACATTGGTTTTTGATGAATCACTCACAGCAAGGTTTAACATACAGAAGTGTAACGGCTAGTTGTTACTGAATCAAGTTTATATTTTATGTTATCTTTAACATGTTCTTTAGAGAGAAAATTAATAAACAGGGATGGGGTAGAAGTAAGAGCACTGAATATCTTAAAAATTTTACCCCAAATCTTGAAAATGCTGGCCTTCATCAGGTATACTCCATCAATTTGCATATAGTTCCTGCTACCAAGAGTGTGCAATGGGACAAGACAGAAGATCAGATGTGTGAAGGAAAGCAAATGGTTCTTTATGACATAGTTTAAAAATATGAATCGTCATGACCCCAGGAAACATTAGGATAGAAAAGAGAAGATAAATCCAATTTTTTTCTTCTCATTCAAATCAAACTTAAAGGGAATTATTGGCTTCCCCTCCAATCCCCCCTTCCCTCTGCTGTGATATATGTTTTTATTTAATTACTTCCTATGACAATGATCCAGACTCAGCCACCCTCCAGGGATTGCCTATCTGATTGGAAATTCACAAAGCAATTCCTGAGAAGGTTAGCTGTTATGTTTTATGGATAAGAACTAAGCTGGCTTCCGGTTTACAACCACATCACAAACTCTATGGCCACATCAATGATTTAGCAGCACTACTCTCAAATTCTCTGCTAGCTGAATTTACGGGGACTGAGGTTGTTCTGCTTCTGCCAGACCCTATTCCTCTAACTGTTTTGAACGTGAAGATGTCTAGCTCCCACATTACAATCCCAAGAGACTGTTTTTTTCCTAACTATGTACCTAATTCTTATAGGAGCTCAAAGTATTAAAAAAAATTGTGAGCAGAAAGAGAGTAATTCTAATGCTGTAGCCACAATTCAAAATAGAGAAAATTTGAAGGTTGTCAATTTACTATGTTCTTTTATGACTTTTTGCTATCAGGCTATTTGATCATAAAAAAAAAAAAAAAAAAAAACAAGTTCCCAGATGCATCAACTGAATGTCACTAAGACAACTATCTCAAAGTACTATAGCACTGCAGAGCTCTGGAATTCCTGAAGAGATAGGCATTCAACAAAGGAATTACATTAGGAAGGCAGCAAGCTATAAAGGTCTTTTTCCCTTTTGGAAAGGTCATTATAGTAAACGTTACCTCCTTTATGAGAGGAAGATGCAATTAAAAGAAAGATTCCTAGACCAACACTGCAATCCTATTGCCATCATTAGCTCCTCCAGTCTGAAGGTCTAGTGGGGGGTGGGGGGATAATCCACAAGTCCAATATATGTTGTACATAAACAGTAATGCAATAGCAGTATCAAATTTTTTTTGTCAGGCAATTAAACTTTATGCCAAACTAATTCAATTTTGCTGTTGTTTTATTAAGTCTTATGGAAAAAAAAAGAAATCTGTTCTCTCTGGTAAATCGTAAGTTTCACAACACATTTCTTAATACAAGCTCCTTGTTCTGCTATTTTGAAATATTAAATATCCAGCAACGAATTTCTGGGGTCATAAATCTACAGTGATAAAATTAATCCTATTGCTGAAGACAAATAAATATTTTATTGCAGTTTTATGAGCTTTTCTTCCCTCTTCACTTGCAAGTGGATGTTGTTTAGTGGTTTGAAGATATTTTGCTTCTGTGAAATGTATTAGAAACAATATAGCAGTAATAGAATTCATACCTACAAAACTATTGTGCACTCTTAAAATTGAAACTCAGGCACAATGTTCCCCCCAAATTTATAAAGAAAAGTTTATCAATTAAACATATCCAGTCATTATAGTCAATTCAATTTATATCCTGAAATCTTTTGCATTTCATGTGTGGGCAGTAATTCTACTATGTGACACTTTTTCTGTTTTTATTTGGAAAATATTTGAGTTGTAGGGAGGGGAGAAAGTTCAACAAACCCAGTACTCACCAAATGTAGTTCTTTTAATTTTCCAGATTGCACAAATCCTGGAAGTTACATGAAAGCTTTATATGGAAAATTGAGTATAAGCAAGAATTGCAAGAATTAGAATGGAAATCTCAGGTGTAAAGTGGCCCTCTGACATCTTTACCTACTTTCATAAAACCTTTCACAAAAACCTAGACATTTAGTATGGAAAAAAATCAAGTAGTTTATTTCCTCCCATATACAAGAATAGGAAACAGGTTTAGAGATGGTAGATTACCTACCTTGAAAATATTTTATGCCAGAATGAAAACCAGATGTGAGTAATCTGACTGCCAATCCCTTAAATTTTGTAGCTTTTTTTTTTTTTACAATAATGCATTCATTGCTATAAACTTTTTACAAAAATTTGTGCAAATTTGAATTAGGCAAAAATCCACAGGAGTGTTATCTAATTAGTTCTCCAATCTAATCTGTTCATCATGCACTTTGACCTTTCTACAACACAATCTTCTTCGGGGTATGGCTTACTACTTTCTTAGGTTCACACCCTTTCACTCCAGATATATTCTCTTCTTGAACTAATCCACATCTCCCCCAGGCTCAAATTGTGCAGAGAGGGAGACATAAGTAGAAATAAGACTATTCAAAAACACTTTCATTTTTTGCAGGAGATAATATGTATATGCCAACTTCACTTTACATCCTAGCAAATTGCAAAGAATACCAAAATAATTTGCAAAGCACCATATAGATGGAAAATATGGAATATAATAATAATAAATAGATGGAAAAAAGTGACTAGGGTAGAGAACTTTCACTCCCATCCAAGAAAAAATAACAGGGATCTGATTAACTTTTCCTATGTGAAACACATGAACAATAAAAGCAAATAAAATATACGAAACAAAGGTTTTTGAGATCCTGGATATCAGGTAATGAAGGGAAGTGATCCTTTATGATAATAAACATGTAAGGTGAGCCCTAAAATTTCCACAGCCTACTGATGTGAGGAATTGTCCAGATTGTAATGTATCGGGGGAAACCCAGGCAAAACTCAGGAAATTCCTTGAGTTGAAAAGTTGGTGTTGAGAGTCTGGGGAAGATGGTTAAAGTTCCTAGGAAACAGTATCAGAGAGGAGAGAAGTGCTCAGAAAGAGACCTCCTTAAGAAACAATTTTTAACAACCAGATACACTGCCACCCAGCTCAACACTGTATCGTCTAGCCTTTTTTTTTTTTTTACAGCTAGGTATGGCTATATGGCTGCTTTGGCTGATGAGATGTAAGGAAATGCTGTATGTAGAACTTAACAGAGAAAGAAGACCTTCCCTACTGGCTAGAAATTGAGTGTGATAGTTCAAGTTTTAACAGTCTTCTCGGATAATGAAGCCAATGTGCAAAACCACAGGCATCTGAACCTTCGTGCCTTTCACCCATAGTAATAACCTACAGAGATATCCACTGTCCTATTTGGGGCTCAGCCACTTGTCTACACAGGTTCCCAAGGTCATATAACTCCATTTCATATATATGGTCTATTCACATTTGAGAGCTCTCTTACCTTCCTTACTTGTACTTTTGGGCACTTTGGAGAGTATTCTGTTGTTTCTGCAACATAGTGTTAGGGTATGGGAAATTTGATGGAGAGGCCAGAAGGCCTTGAGAAAACAGACATTTTTATTCTTGTAACATGCTGCCTGTAGGATCTACCTGAGCATTGAGACATAAACCAGCTTGGAGGTTTTCTATACACACCCCCACTCCATTCTACAATCAGCCCAAGAATGTGGTTGTTGGGATCTACCACTGTTGAGTTCTTTTCTATCTCTCCTTTTTCTTAGCAGTCAGCAAGAATGTTTTGCTCTTACTAAAGTATTATCTAAAATACTTTGTCTAGGTTGTGAGCCCTTTCTATTTCAACAAGGATCCAGGTTTTTTTAAAGTCATAAGTTAGGAAGAGAAAACCCATTTGACCTCAGTTTCTATTGTCCCATCCTTGATTCACTGAGCAGAGAAAAAAATTGGCTAAGTTAAAAAAAAAAAGTTGGAAATTCGGGAGAAACTAATCAGTGAAGACATGAAAATATTGTCCTCCCATGCTAGATTTAATGAACTTCAAGCTTTTCTCTTATTTTTTTTTAACTCATGGGTACTCTGATCTGGAAAACGGATGATTAACAATTTGGGCACTTTCTCATTCTATCTTTTTAGAAAATATTCTCTTGTTTTCTAATAAGTAAAAATAGTTTATAATGAGTTCTTAATTCTTTTACAGTGAAAAGTTGCCTTTTTTTGCTCTGGTGGTGCCAAGTTTCAGACATACTAAAAAAAAATGCAACAGGAAGCAATCAAATAGGGAATGACAATGCTCAACTGAAGCCCATGCAAACAGGGCAAAACCACAGCATTTTATAAATGCATGAAAGATGAACATGGCATGTCAGAGATGTTTGGGACTCTGGACTCTTCACCCAGGAATGGAAAATGTGAAAAGAGCTAAGGAAAAACAGGTTGTACAAATCATGACTTTAAAAGAAAACATGAAAGTAAAGTAATTCATTCCTTTATTCTTTGTTCTCTTCTAAATTACATTTAGTTTTTACAGAAAAAAATGAACCAAGTGAGTTTTTTACCAGCATCCACCCTCTTCTTACACCACTGTCCCACAGTCATAAAAAGATCATATGACTTGCTGAGTAATTCTAAAGTAATAGAATAATATTTTGAAATGTTACTTGGCATGTCTTTGTGTTTCAAGTTTCCTTGTGTTCATTGCCCTCCCTATTCCCAATGGTTGGGCCATAGTGACAGTTGTCCATATGCCCTAAGGGTAGGCAGGAATAAACAACATTTGTTTTGGTTATTGAAAACTTGTTGAGAAATCAATGTATTGAAAATAAAAACATTTGTGATTTTTACACTCATGATATTTGAGAGTGAATCATTGTGGGTTTAAGGCCCAGAGCCTGTAGGCTTAACACAGCTCTTATTTAAAAACAGAACAAAACTGAAAAATAGTAGGGAAGATACAGGTTGGTGATATGAGAGCATCATAAAGCAAAGAGAGAGAGAAACGTTTCCTAGATTATAGCAACGAGCTTGGAGAGGACACTGAAAATAGGGCTAGAAATTCAGAGACTGGCTTGGGTCTCTATTCTCTGTCTATGCCCATATTTAGTACCTGCCAACACTGTGGGTGAAACCTCAATTAAGGATGGAAATAGGGAACCCCGGGTGGCTCAGCGGTTTAGCACCACCTTCAGCCCAGGGCAGGATCCTGGAGACCCGGATAGAGTCCTGCATGGTCCTTAAAGTCCTAATTGATCAACTTGGTTGATCAATTCAGGGATCCCTGAATGGAGCCTTCTTCTCCTTCTGCCTGTGTCTCAGCCTCTCTCTCTCTCTCTCTCTCTTTCTCTGTCTCTCACAAATAAATAAATAAAATCTTTTTTTTAAAAAGGATGGAAATAAGAAAGCAGAAAAGGTATGTCTCAATTTCCAAATGGAACTCTTAGAAGAGATCGTCTCCCAATGTAAAGTGATCACAATAGATTACAAATGATGATTTTTGCTTTGTTATAGTAAAACTTTTTGGAAAGTAATCTGAGATTTTTTTTAAAAAGTATTTAAATATAAGGATGCTATAAGTAGTGATAACATCTATACAAAATAATACCAGGTCAGAAGTACTTCTAGAATACTGATGTCAGGAACTTTGTAGATCCTCTCCCCAGTAAATAAAAATAATGTGAAAAGATAAAAAAGTAATTTAAGTTCTCCGGAAGTTGTCCTAAGGTCATGCAACAAATGGAGGAACATTAATACAAGAAAATCTAAATCTCGGTAAGAACAAAATGTCAGTATATTTGAGCCATGACTTGCTCTCGTTGCCTCCCCAGGTAAGAGGGATGGAAGCTCTACTCTAAGCATGTGAAGCTAAGAGGATGGGGTTTTCTTACTACAGTTCCAAGTCTAGCATTATGGTGTCTCCCCAGGAGGGGCAGGCTACCAGTATTTCTCATACCTGCCTCTCGCAGTTCCATGTTGCAGAAACTCTATTCCTGCCAAAAATGGCACAGAAGTTGATATCCTTCCCCCCACCCCCCATTCCCTTGTCATAGGAAAGTTCTTTACCAGACATAGGAGGCTAGGAATACTGGGTCCTAATCATCCTTGCCCCACTTCACCTCTATAGCAAAGGTTCCATGTCAGGAAAAGATAGCCAAGAAAACCACAGGCTTTCTTTGCTTAGAATTCTGTTCATAGAACATTCGTTCTGTAAGTGAAACAGGTTTTTGTCCTTACCCCAACTCTGGAACATTAGCATTCATGTTCTTCCCAGGGGGAACAAAAAAGGCTAGAAGAACAAAAACCTCCATATCTCTCCATAAAAGGGCACACTGCATATGAAACCGAGTATGGAGAAGTTCAAGTTTACAGGCACTGTGGAAATGATGGAGATTCTGGCAGTGAGCAGTTAGTTAGAGAGCTTGTAGCTCTGTGATAGCAATAAGAGAAAGGACAAAACAGCGAGACAGTTAACAGAAAAAAACTGAGGAAACAAGTGGCTAGGAAGACCTCTTCTGGGATTGAGGGAAGCCTTAAGGTTTGGCCTTAAGTTTGTAGATATTCCTACAAACAGGAGTCAGACTGTTTCTGTTCAGGTGGAATTGGGTCAGACTTCAGAGTCATTTATTTATCAGGGTGTTGCCAAAAACAATAGAGCAATCAGAAATTAGCATAAGCTAACTGCTGGGTCTGATACCAATACAGGCAGACAGAGCCAGCAGCTAAAGGTGGAATTGGTGGAAAGAAACAGTCAAAGTAAAAGCTTCATCAACCCAGGTAGGTGGGAGAAGTCAGAATAACTGTGTATATGCCCACAGCTGTGCTCTCTGAGGAGCAACATCAGAAGTTGCTCATTTTGGGAAAAGTAGTTTTCACTGAACTGGGTTCAGGCATGTACCTACAAAAATAAACAAGTAGACTACCAACAAAAATGACAGCCCTGAAGGTTGAGTGACAGTATCAGAGGTTCTATAATATATTAATAAAATATCCAGTTTTGAACCAAAAAATTACAAATTATGAGACAAGCAAATAAAGAAGAAGGCATAACCCATATTCAAGATTTAAAAGCAGCAACAGAAACTGCCATTAAAAGAGCCCAATGTTGTACTTAGCAGAGAGACTTTAAAGCAGCTATTATAAATATGCTCAAATAACTAAAAGAGACCATGCTTAAAGAATTAGAGGGAGGGGGCACCTGGGTGGCTCTATTGGTTCAGCATCTGACTCTTGATTTCTGCTCAGGGTCATGAGATCGAGCCCCTCATTGGGTTCCATGCTCAGCTCGGAGTCTGCTTGAGATTCTCTTTCTCCCTCTCCTTCTGCCCTTGCCATCACTCACCCACACACACTCTCTCTCTAAAAATGATTAAATAAATCTTTAAAAAAATAACTAGAGGACGATATTATGCTAATGTCTCATCTATCAGATAATATTAATGAAAGATAAAAATTATAAAATGAACCAAATGGAAATTTTGGAATTCAAAAGTCTAATAACCAAGCTTAAAAATGGGCTAGAGGGGTATAAGGGAGTGGAGAAAAGAACAAATCAGTAAACATGAAAGTAGATTAATAAAGATCATACAATCTGAGAGCAGAATACAGAATGAGGAAAAATGACAACATCCCAGGAGAATTGGAGTGTACTATTCAAGACACTAATATACAGTCCATCCTCATTATTCATGGATTATGTGTTTGTGAAATTGACTACTCACTGAAATTCATTGGCAATTCGCCAAATTAATACACATGGAAATTTTCACCATCATTCACAGACTTGTGCAGAGCAATGAAAAATGTGAGACACACAACATATACATTTTCACACACATTCTTAAACATGTTCTAAAGTAGAACAAGGCAACACGCTGTCTTATTGTTTCGGTGTTCATACTATAAACAGTGTCCTTTTTGATATATATTTAGTGCCAAGTGTTTTGCAGTTTTGTGGCTCTTGTTGGTGATTTTGCTGTTTGAAATGCTATTCCAGTGTAGTGCTAGAGTTCTATTTCACATTTCTTGGCACAAGAAGGCTGTGATGTGCCTAATAGAGAAAATACACGTTAGATAAGCTTCATTCAGGCATGAGTTACAGTGTTGTTTAGCATGAGTTCAATGTTAATGATTTGACAATACACTACATTTGGGAGAGAGAAGAGGAGATCTGTCATTTTGTACATGAGACTGCTCCAGAAATGTACTAAAGTAAAATGTATGGTGCATGATGAAGCTATGGAAAAGACAGAAAAGCAGCTAAATTTGTGGATCTGTGAATTGATAATCAATAAAAAGATCACTCTTGCATTTTTAATATTATGAAAACTATTTGAGGAAGAAATGATTCATAAACATAGCTAATAACCCCTTGTAGGGTTTTGTAGACCACTGGACATGGGATTTGACCTACTCTCAAGATTTAATGTGAAGACTCTTTATTGTTAGCTTAGAGGTGGACTATAATTCTGATAATATTTCAAATTAATATTTGTATCACAGAGTCTTAAATGTTGGTTCACACCTATAGTTCTAGCAAGCAATACAATGAGGTATCTTCCAACAAAAACAGAAGGAAATCTGAAATTTAAATTGAAATGATTAACAGAAACTTTATACACAACCGTAACTATACAGTCAAAAATATACAGATGTAGATATATTGTGTGCTCAGATGATGATAGTGTCTTCTTCAGCTAACATTGATGAATAAAGAAAAGGAAGGACTGAAGTCAGATACTAAAATAATTTTCAGTTCCTCTGTTAAAATGCTGGAACTAGGTATACTTCTCCTGACTATGTTAAATAATACTGAGAATAAGCAAAGTCAATTAGGTACTTGCTTCAGGAAATACTTGCTCCTGGAAGATAAGACTATGAACAAACAACAATAGCTTACTTAACAAGACTAACAGCTTACTCATGGTACCCTCTTCAAGACCTTCACTTCTCTGTGCATGCCAACACAAAGCAATCATGTTACAAACTCTATCAATGTTGTAGTTTCCCTTCATTGCAGTAGGTCTAACAAACTTAGCTTTTCTGGATTAACAGAATTTTCTCTTCATCTTTTGGAGAATTGATGGTTGTTATACCGATTTTTATATCCTATTAGACAATGAGTTTTTAAAGATAGGCTCTTAAGGTCTGTTCTCTCTAAATGTACCAGAAAGTACCAAAAATAATGATTGCATTTATCAGGCAGTCAGAGAAACCTGTTGAAGTGAAACATGGCTTTATATTTGTACCAATAGCTATAATGCAAAAATAAAAGCATTATATGCTCGTGCTTTTGAGACTAAAAATGTTTTGTTGCCTTTTAATTAATGTGGAAATTATCTAACGTGGAAAAATGAAACTTAGAAAATCATATCAGCCAAGAGAAAAAATAATGTTTTCTGGGTTTTAGAAAGATACATTTTAAAAAGAAAAAGGGAGACCATGTAGAAGGACTTTGAATTTAACCATCATGATATAATAAGTAATCTATTCCTAAGAGGGGCATAAAGATTTCTGCAAATATGGTGATATATTTATTCACTCAATAAATATGCTTTAATAACTACTATAGGCTGAATACTATTTTTGAAATTCATATGTGGTGGTGAATAAAAAGATATATTCCCTAACTACATGGGACTTGTATTCTAGTGGTGAAAAGGCAATCTTTAAAAAGGAAATACACACATAAATATAGAACTATGATTTTTGGTAAGTACTAGGAAGTAAAAGAAACTCAAAAAAGACTCAAAGGGTACTAGGAAATTAAGCTAACTTTGTGGAAGACCAGGCATAATATGAAGTTGAGATGTAGATTTTTTTTTTCTACTTTGACTTGAAGGATTAGGGCTAAATCTCCCAGCAAGTTGGATTCTCCCAAAAATTGAGGAGGAAAATGAAAGCAAAAGCAAATTTTCAGTTGTCTTACATAATGGGAAACAATAGATAATGGTAATAAGATATTTTATCAATCTTGAATCCAGTGATGTTCTAGGTTTGGGAAGAAAGGATTGAGACTATGCAAAACTGTCACCACTAGCATTTCTATTTCCATACAACATTTTCAAAAGCTTTAGGCAAAGTTATTGTGAAAGAAGTTGGAATTAGGACCTATTATGAAACCCTAAAGGAAACCATGTTTACTGGTATAACAATCTAATTTACTGATTTAGTTACACATTATCAGTAAATGCATTTCACATTGCTTATCTAGAATGTCCAGAGCATAATTCGTTCTGTATTAGTAATGAATTTAGATATCTTAATTCCAAGAGTGCACAAATAGGACAAATAGCGTTTTAGCATAAAACACACACACACACACACACACACACACACACACACAAACACAATTACTCAATCACAACTTAATACTTTTAAAAGAGTTTGAATTTTAGAAAATTAGACCTTTTTATATATGCTTTATATAATGGCAGATGCTTTATAAGATTTTCAGTAAATCCCACAATTCAACCATTCCATTTACAAAAGAGGACACTATAGCTGAGAAACTAAATAAATTACTAAAGATCCATGGCTAAATAATTGTGTAAATGGCTGTGAAATCAGGTGTGTTTGAATGCAAGAGCCCATGCTTTGTTTTCTTGGCTACTTGTTTTCCCAGAGTGAACCTGATGTTAACATTTCTCAACAATTCCTAGGTTTGACCCAGGATATTAAAAGTGGGAGAAACTAAGACTTATCCTATCATACCTTTAGGCAAGCAAACAACCTATCAAGACATACAGAGTTTTCACTGTCACATCAGCAGAAATCAAAATGTTGGAGAACACACTTCTGATTTGCAGATTTAGGGCAAATCATCAATAGAAGTATGAATTCATGAAACTCCTAAGGAGGTAAATTTGGTAGAATCTACTAAAATGACAAATACATATACCTTTGATCCAGCTATTGTAAATTTGAGCTTGACGTGCCCTTGGTCTTCTGAGAAAGGAAGCTCTTGGTATGCTCTGGCCAGCTCTTAAAAGCCTGCTCAATACTTTCACCAGCTGCTCAGTCACTGGCATGGATGTCTTCTGAATGCACTCATCACCTAGAGCCATATTTCTAATAGTCTTGACCTTGATTATTTCCTGGAATCCTTGGCCACCCTCCCAATTCACTTGATGAGACTCCTTTATAGATAGACACTTGCCTGAATGCACTGTGAATCCATCATGACCTTTTCACGATTAGCAGGACCAGTGGGTTACCACTCCCTAGTAGTTAGATTTATAATCCTCTCTCTATTTCTCTTCCCTTTGTCCAGTGCTATATTGGTGAGTCACAGCATACTCTGCAATTCAGCTTGCCCAGTATGATACCTACAAAAATTGGCTGTATTGCACCCCATCATGTACAACACTAAACCACCTAGGCCAAGGAAAGGATTTTTTTTTGAAATATTTTCTAAAAGCTAAGTCCTCTGCTAGTGACTTCTACATATATTATCTGATTCAGTCTTCACTGCAGACCTGTAATGTAGATATTACTGTCTTCATTTTCCATTGAGTAAACCAAGACCTAGAGAAAATACCTTTCTTAAGGTCATATGTTAAAGACTGAGCTGGGATTATCACCGTGATCTTGACTTTCAATCTAGTGCCATTTTTAATTAAACTTCGTAGCCTCTAAACCACCTCCCTTTTAATCAGAAAGGGATATTCAATCAAAAGTCTATTTCCATTTCAGCAGCTTTAATGAATATAGAAGAATTAATGTTTTCTCCATATGACAATTTCGTGACTCCTTAGATACTATATAAATTCATTGTCAGATGGCTTTTAATATCTTTTAAATATTCCTTTGTATTTTGTTACATTGGCCTTTTTTGGTTTTGTTTTCCACCACATCAAATCTAGATCTAAGTCAGACATGTCAATTTCTTCATTTATGAAATATCCTAGATTACTTTTTTTTTTGCAACTCAGTTATATGCTATATCTTTTCTAGGTCTGACACACAGCCAATCTCTGTGTTTTGGCAGCAGGTGACTTATGAAGCCCTACAAATGGAACTTACCATCTGTTTGATAGCTCAGGATTTCAAGCTTTATTTGTCAAAAAGATATTTAATCTGGATTGATAAGTATAGATTTATAAAATCATTTTTAACTTTCGTGAGTTTAGAGGATATCTCTGAACATGACTTTGCTCTTCATCTTATTTTCTTGAATTTAGATTGCCCCTGGTTTTTAATACAAGTCCAGCTGATGCGATCTGCTCCATATGTACCTGGTTTAAGACACTTTGATTCAAGGGCACCTGGGTGGCTCAGTTGGTTAAGCATCTGACTTCAGTTTAGGTCATGATGTCAATGTCCTGGGATCCAGTCCCACACTGGGCTCCCTGCTGAGTAGTTACTTTTCCCTCTGTACCCTCCTTGCTTATGTGCACATGTGTGTGCTCTCTTTAATAAAATCTTTTAAAAAAAGAAGACATTTTGATTTGAAGTGTCCTGTTTCTGCTTTAAATGTTCTCATTAATGGTAAAGTTATCTTTCAGATCTTCAGGATTTCTGAATTTTCTTTTATCTCTTTTGTTCTTTGGTCTTTCATTCAACAGAATGTGATCAGAGAGCATTCCAATCACAACGTTAGGTGATTTAGCATCACACAATGAGATGTTTTTATTTTATTTTTTAATTTTTGGTAAAGATTTTATTTATTTGAGAGAAAAGCAAGAGAGAGAGCATGGGGGAGAAAAAGGTTGAGGGAGAAGGAGATTCCCCACTGAGCAAGAAAGCCTGTCATGGGCTCAGTTCCAGGACCCCAGGATCATGACCTGAGCCAAAGGCAACTGCTTAATTGACTGAGCCACCCAGGTGCCCTAACAATGAGATGTTTTTAATATTTTATTTCCATTTTATTTTTATTATTTTTTAAGGATTTTATTTATTTATTTTAAAGAGAGAGAAGGAGAGAGAGAGAGAGAGAGAGAGAGAGAGAGCATGAGTGGGGGGAGAAGGGGCAGAGGGAAAGGGCGATGCAGACTCCTGCAGAGCAGGGAGCCTGACACAGGGCTCAATCACAGGACCCTGGGATCAAAGCCAAAGGCAGATGCTTAACTGACTGAGCCATCCAGGTTCCTCTTATTCCCATTTTAGATATGAGAATGCTAAAGCTTAATCTACTGCCAGTGTTTTTAGGGAATGCATGTTGTTGCAAAGTTCCTGGAATTTACTCTAATGTGGTATTTTTCATATTGGATACACATCATGTCACTACCTGATGTCACTATGAGAATCCAGAGGATAAATGCCACAACACTATCTGGATCATCAATTTTACTTTAAGTATGTTGTGGTATAAAAAATAAGATGTTTGAATTTTTCCAAAGAAAATAAGAAACTGAAGAAATTTAAAGTTTGTTATTCAGGGGTACCTAGGTGGCTAGGTTAGTTGAGTGTCTGCCTTTGGCCCAGGTCATAACCTCAGAGTCCTGGGATGGAGCCCTGTGTCAGGCTCCCTGCTCAGCAGGGAGTCTGCTTCTCCCTCTGCCTCACCTCCCCTCATGCTTGCTCTCTCTTAAAAAGAAACAAATAGAATCTTAAAAAATAAAATTTGCTATTCATTATGTAAATTGCTCGTATTTTTTGGTATAGGGTGTATGTATCAGGTAAGAATTTTATTCAGAAGCATTAAGGGAAAACTGAAATATCAGTGTCTTGTATTAAGTAGAGGTTTTATTTATCAGGTAATGAGAAATCTACAGGAATAAAAAAAAAGAAAGAGAAGTCTACAGTGAGTTAGGGAGTGCAGTATTGGCATAGGCTTTATGATAGCACTTTCTATCATGGGGCTCAGCCATCCCATCATGTGCTAGTAAACTCATGGCCATAAGATGGTTCCTACTCTGCATCATCATTGAATCTATGTTCCAGAATTAAAGAAGCCTGGAAAAGACAAAAGGCTAACAGACAAGCCAGCCAAATTTGTCCCATCTTATATGATTTATTGGAAGCAAAAACCAAAAATTTTCTTTCAAATTCATGGGTCAGAATTGTTTCACATGGGAAAAAATTAGTTACAGGGAAGGTTAGAAAAAGTAGGTTTTTTTAGCTGGGCAATTGCCACACCCAGTAAAATTGGTATTGTGTGAGTAAGGAAGCAAATGAGAAATAGATATTGGGTTGGAAACAGTTGTCTACCCAAATAAAAATTTGAATGTAAGTGATGGCTAGAAAAACCCCATCATGCCTTGGACACATATCCATTGGTCATCACAGAGGGCCTACCCTCAGAACTGGGGCTCTTAGAAATGAAGTGAGTTTTAGCTTAAAGTTTTGAGAAGGATTGCTTTATGGGTATATGCCATCTGGATGGCTCTTCCCCTTGCAGAATCCATTGACTGCCACTTGGACTTGCATGCAAATGATTGATTTTACCCCCTATACATCAAGCAGAGGCTATGCTTGTCTGAAATCACTACAGATCTTCAGCTAAAGATTCTCCCTTTTCTGCTGACTCCATGAGTGTTCTCTGTCTGCTCCTTGTTGGAGCATTTATGGTAAAAGTTGTTTTCTTAATTTCTGAGAATTTGAATGAAAGAATTCAACTGTTGAGTGGCTTTACCTGGACCATGAAAATATCAAATGCAATTTAGTTAAAAAAAAAAAAAAAAAAAAAAACTCTACTATGGACAAATGGCATCAGCAGAAGCCAAAGTCAATTTGTTGACTCAGTTTTGATACTCTGAGGTACAAGCAGCAGTGTCTTAGAAACTACTGTGGTTTACCTCAGAAAATTAAAATTTCTGAAGCAAGACTGATAGGAGTGTCCTGTCCCCAGGTGCTTTTTAATATTCTTATTTAATCACACTGTGGTCATGGGTGAACCCTGGCCCTGCTGATGATAGAAAGGATTGCATCCTGTTTTCAAAAATCCATTGTCAATTTCAGAAGAGAAGGAATGCTTTTCAGTATACAAATCCCAAGATTTGGATACTCAACAGCAAACTCTGTAATGTGCTCACACCTGGCTATTCTAGGGGAAAACAAATGTCACTTTTCGTAGGGGAGGCGGGATTTAGTTACATTTCCCAGATGAAGCCCTCACTATGATCTAGTATTTTCAATTTACCCAAATCCCACCAGAAAACATAGAATTTGAAGGGCACAGGAAATATGTGGAGTCAAAATAGCTAGATAAAAACAATTATGAAGATGAAAACTCCATAATTAAGGGTGTAATACTTCATGTCTCACAGAAACACGGATAATTAAAATGGACCAACCACTAACAACTCAAAGGAACAAACAAGGCAAAGATGGCCTCACAGTGCCCCCTAGCAAACATCACAAAATTCCTCTCTGTAACGTTGCTTCTTTGTTACTATCAATCTGGCTTAAGCTATTTGGAAGCCAGAGTCCAGCCATTTCTTGATTCTTCCTAATCACCATTGGAAGAGTTTGGAAATTATCAAGATATATGCTGATGGCCATTTAACACTAGACAAGCAAAGCAGAATAATATTCTTTGATTGAAATCTGCAACTTTATACTTATATGATTGATGTCTTTTTAACTTCATCTGTCCTTTCCTTTTTTTTCCTTCTATTCTTTATTTTTAAAAAATTTTTACTTAGCCTGTGATCTTGGACCTGAAACACAATAAAGTAAAAGCAAAGCTAATATGAATTCAAAACTATTTTCCACTCTTCCAGAAATTCACATGTGTTAACTTAGATCATCATTCAATTCTGCTAAGCCAACTCTTTCTATATAGGACTAGATTTTACAGTCTATTCATCTTATACCTTTTAATTAAATGGTCTCTACCTGGTGCCCAGTTCCTAGTCCACTGTCTTACATAATGTATCTGTTTGCATTTTCCTTTTGATTAAGAATAAGAAACAATCATAGGGAATGGAGTGGAAATATGCAAAGATTGCAACAAGGCAAAGCAATTTATTTTTCAACCTGGATGTGCCCTGAGCTTTTCATTCAGGTCAGCTGAGCTTCTAAATGCTGTGAGTGATTACTAATTCCACTTGGTTTTCTCAGCAAAGCTGAAGGTGATGAGAGGAAGAGATTTTGTGACAACCACAAGATATATAGAAGCATAAAACAATAGTGTTCAATTTTGAGACAGTTAACAGAAATGCTAACAATTAGCTAACTCTTCTGGGTGTTATGGAAAATTGTAGAGTGGAAATAATAAGTATATGACATTTGATAAAATATTTAATTAAAATAAATACATACAAGCATCTTAATTCTGAATGTGTTCTGTAGAATCATATTCCACCAAAATGAAGTAGAGAAACATTTTTAAACAACTCTTTCTTCTGATTATATCTAATTGGTGACTTGAACAGGCTATGCACATCATCGAACATTATTCTCAAACCAAGTCACATTTCATATTGCTATTCCATTTATCATACCCCGTTTTGCAGATGGGATGATGCTCAGGATACAAATTTTCCCTGCTTACTCACAATATTGACTTATTAACATTTTGCTTTCTTGATTAATTTAAATGGCTTTGGAGAGGTTTACCCTTTGGCACTAAGGGACCAACATAATTGCATTATAGGCTACTCTTGCCAATGCTGATGTTCAAGAAGAAAATACAAATGTGATGATGCTTTTCTGGACAATGACAACTCCGGAAGAATGGAGGAACATCCCAGATTAGATATTGAAGCTCAGTGTGTTTTGGTTCTAGAAAGTTTCTGAGTGGAGATCTAGCACCTTGTCCCATCACATTTTAGTCCAGAAAATATTCACACAAATGAACCAATATTACCATTTCCATTTCCACTACTCTGATTTTGAAAGAATTCAAAATCACTAGAAAATGCTGAAAAGAGATGCATGAGTAGAAAAAGTATTTAAAAAATTTTTCAAAATAAGAATTGCATTAAACTATTGCATATATGTTTGTGAGCACATTAACTCCAGGTATAGAAAATTGCCCCTATGATCATCATGGTGTTTTCTTTCTTATATTTGTCACAACCTGGTATGCTTAATCAATCATATGTTTATTCCTCCTACTAGACTGTGACTCTTCCAGGACAGGATCTGAGATGTAGGCAAATTGTATTGCAAGTAGTATACTTGCACAATGTAATTGGTACACGATTACTGATTGAATTGGATGGAATTGAATTAACTTAATACTGGTAAATGTCACAATCCAATCAGTCAGCAAGGACTGGAGGCTTCTACCAGGGAAATAAACACACTGGCCAGCCCTGGCACTAGGTATTCTGTAAAAAGAAGGTTGGTTATATGATTTTGATTAAAGTGAATATTGGATTTTTCTAAGCATATTAATGAATAGTTAAATGATTCCCCATTTCCCCTCAATCCCAAAGGGAAGGGGGTACCTAATATGTAGTCATTGTCAACATTCCTTCTAGTATCCTGTCTTTCACAGCATAAAATAAGCTATCCCTAATGAGACCATTTATAAAAGTACTTTGTTTTAAAAGCACATCTGTCTTGCAAATCAATGTTACAGGTGCTGTATTTTAGAGGGCCATTGACCTCTAAATAGTTCCAGAACACTTGACACCCAGCAACCCTTTTCTCAGTGCCATAGCACGTGGTGCACTAAAAGAAAAAAATCGTAATTGCAAGGTTAGAGCATAATCAAACAAACAGGAATGCTAACACAATCAAAATAACTAAATAAAGGCACTTAAAAGAATTAAGAAGAAATCTTGTGAGGCAGATGAAGTGGTCTGTGTCATGATTAAGAGGTGGGTTCAAAGCTGGACCCTGAATCATGAGAGAGGATTTAAATTAGGCTCTTTGTGTATTGAGGTGGGGGGCCTCACCCCTGTGGCTGCTGTGCTGAGCAATGTGCTGGAGGGAAATAGGCTGGAGGAGACTAAGCAAACCATGTACCACTTAGGCTGAGAACAAAGAGAAAGAAACAAGAAATGATGCAGGAATGCTGGTGGTGTAACTGGTAAGACCTCAAAAGACAGGAGCCACTGTACTGATTTAATGACACAAAGAGTTTCCTCTGATAACGCATTGCCCAAAAATAAAGAATACCACGGACTGAGACACAGTTCATCCATAAGCCCCAGGGATCAGAAGCATCAATAGTAATCCTTGGAGAACAGGAAAGCTGTGTGATTCTTATTACTTTGTCTGCCACCTCCTCATTCCTCCACTATGTACAACACACATGCACACACACACACTCACACACACACATACACACACTTTATCTCAGGGCTAGTTTGATATCATGAATTAAAATACATCCATGTTTGGATTTGAATCACCTTAGTTAGGATTATGCACCAGTCTAATATCCTCAGCAAATTCTTCAAAACGAATAATATGCAAACCTCTGGGCAGATGTCATGTATCCAAATCCTATGAATTCTTCACCCAATTCCTTGTGATAGAATACAATTCTTCCTTTTTTTTTAAATGTTATTTTAAAGAAACCACAGTGGGGAGCATGATCATTTTCTTAAGCCCATGCAGCATAATTTGTCTCAAAATCATGAATAGTATTGATAGCATAAAAAGGAGCTACATTTATTTTTTTTTTAAATTGAAAGTAATTTCTTCTTCTTTTTTTTTAATTTTTATTTATTTATGATAGTCACAGAGAGAGAGAGAGGCAGAGACATAGGCAGAGGGAGAAGCAGGCTCCATGCACCGGGAGCCTGACGTGGGATTCGATCCCGGGTCTCCAGGATCGCGCCCTGGGCCAAAGGCAGGCGCCAAACCGCTGTGCCACCCAGGGATCCCCAAAGGAACTACATTTATATTAGTAGACAGAAACATTATAATTGGGAGTAGTTTATGTTTATTTTTTAAATTATTTTTTATTTTATTTTAAAGTAATGAATGAGGGATCCCTGGGTGGCTCAGCAGTTTGGAGCCTGCCTTTGGCCCAGGGTGTGATCCTGGAGTCCCAGGATCAAATCTCACATCAGGCTCCCTGCATGGAGCCTGCTTCTCCCTCTGCCTGTGTCTCTGCCTCTCTCTCTGTTTGTCTCTCGTGAATAAATAAATAAAATAGTTTAAAAAAAATAATGAATGCAATGATTTCAAGTCACATATTTCCCAATAGTTTTTAATATAAATAGCCTCCTCCACTTTTTCTATTACCCAACCAGGTCCCCTAAAGGTTCTAATTCTTTTGGCTGTTTCTTCTACTTATCTCAATATTTTATTTTTTATCTTTAAAGATTTATTTATTTGAGAGAATGAGAGAGAGAGAGCATGAGTGGGGATTGGGGGAGAAAGGTGGAAGGAAAGGGAGAAACAGACTCCTTGCTGAGCAGGGAGCTCCTGGTGGGGCTCTACCCAGGACCCTGAGATCATGACCTGAGCCAAAGGCAGATGCTTAACCGATTGAGTCACTCAGGCACCCCCCTCGATACTCTAAAATAATTGATTTTCATTATCATTTCTTCAATCATCAATTTCAGATATTATCAGTTTATTTTTGTTATGGTCTACCATTTAAGTCTGCCCTGCCCTCGGTCAAACACACACAAGCATACAGACACACATACAGACACTATCTCCATCTCTCTCTCTCTCTCTCTCCCCCTTTTACTTCCTTCTCCCAATGTAGTTTAACACTTTTTTTTTTAACAGGAAGGGTTTACATTACTTAATATGTGTTGGTAGTTTATACCATGATTGCACTTCTTTTTCTTACATTTTGCCCATGGAATTAACCATTGCCTTTCCCCTTCATAACTCCCAGTTTCATTCGGAGTCCTCACTACATTTTCCAAATATTCCAACAGATCTTTCAAATGCCTGTTGGTAGATTTTTCAGTTGACTAAACAGAATCCCTTTTTAAAAAATTTGGCCTTGTTTTCTGGAAGACCTTCACTCTGTAGTTCTCAATTTCTGCCGGGGTCTGCTCTGTCTGCTGTGCCTCAGTCAGTCACTCAGACACTCCACTGTTTTCTTGTTGCAGGTTCCCCCTTTGCTAGATTTCATGTCCTTCTCATTTTTTTCATTTTTTTTCTTGTTTTCCTGAAATATATCCTACAGTAGCTTTCTAAGAGGAGGATCAAAAGAGATACATTTTAAGAATGTGTATATTTGAAAATCAACTTATTTTCACTTCACATTCGATTGATAATTTGCCTGAACATAGAATTTGGGATTGAAAATACTTCCCTTCAGGGATACCTGGGTGGTTCAGCGATTGAGCATCTGTCTTTGGCCCAGGGCATGATCCCAGGATGCTGTAATCGAGTCCCACATCAGGCTCCTTGTGGGGAGCCTGCTTCTCCATCTGCCTATGTCTCTGTCTCTCTCTCTCTGAGTCTCTCATGAATAAATAAATAAAATCTTAAAAAAAAAGAAAAAAGAAAATAAAATACTTCCCTTCAGAGTTTAAAGGCATTACTTCCCTATTTTAGGACATCCCAAATATTTATTAAGAAATCTGATGGCAGTTGAATTCTATTTCATTCTATTTGATCAATTGTTTTGTGGTGGATAATAATTGTTTCTCTCACACCTAAAGCTTCTAGGGCTTCTTCTTTTTCTTTATTGTTATTAGATTTTCTGATAGGCCTAAGTATTTTTTAATTTTATTTTATTCATTTGCTTAGTACCCAATGAGTTTTTCCAATCTGAAGATGTGTGTTTTTCAGTTCTGGAAATTCTCTTGCAGTATTTCTTCAAAATTTTTTCTGTTTTATATTTTAATTGAACTTCCACTTAATTACTTATGGTGAAACAAACTCCTAGGATAGTTCTCTTTTTTCTTTTCATATATTCTATACTTTTCATCTTTTTATTCAATTTTCTGGGCAATTTCTTTGGTTTTAACTTCTAAGAAATTAATATATATACATTAGAAATTTCCTTCTATTGCCTGCATTGAATCTATTTATTGTACACCCTTTTATTTCTGTTTGTTTGTTTCTCTCCTTGCTATCACTTTTCCTGTCAGAGGACCTGTACCACAGGCCTGTTTTAGATACAAATATAAATTTGGCACTTTTCTTACCTTCATATTTGAATGACATCAATGTGAGAGCTGATAGGAGAGAAAAATAAAAAGGAACACAAAGTGCTAAAAAAGAGAAGGTTAGAGCAAGGATTGTGTTGCTGAGTTATGAAAGCTAAAACCTCCCTCTTTTATATAGTCATTATTTCTTGACATTCATAAAAGTGAATTTCACCTACAGTTTAAAAGCCAAAACAGGAATTCACACATAATTCAAAGTAAATAGGAATTTGTTATAGAACTTTTGTTTCTGAAATAAGAAAAATAAAAAGAACCTAGCTGTACCACTAATTCTATTACTAAATAATACAAAAACAAATCAAAACAAGAAAAAAATTCACAATGGTTAGGAGGGCTCTTTTCCACTACCTTCTTGGGAATTTGAAAAAAACAAAAACAAAAAAACATAAACCTTCATCATTTCATTGCAATTTTGAGTCTTTTCTTTTCCCCCAGAGCACAGTAAAAAACTAGAAAAGGAGGATAAGGTATAACATAGGAACATCAAGCTTGAACTGAATATTGAAGTGATGGCTGTGTCTTTCTACATGTGTTGGTTTCCAGATCCAGAGCAAAAGGGCTGCCACTGAGGTAAAGCCTACCATGTTGATTCCACCTGGTATTTGAAGAGTCACCTAGCCAAAAATGTGAAGATTCCAACATGCCACTTTTTTGTTTACCACAGAATGAGACTTTTGTTGCAAATCCTCTTTGGAATCCAGTTGAATCCTGTTGTGAAATTACCCTAGCAACAGACATGCAGATCCAAGAGCTCCACCATTTCTGACAGGCCTACAGTGACTCCACTCAGAGGAAGGTCTCAGACTTGCTCCCTGTGAGGAGCAGTTGAAGAATTGTGCTCAGGAATCACTTTTCTTTTCTTTTTAAAGATTTTATTTGGCATCTGGAAGAAGCCAGTCCGTTAGGTAGGTGGCTCCAAGCCAAGGAGTCTGCGCCCCCTTGCCTTCAGGAGCCACAGCCCCGAGAGCACAATTCCAGCAGCACAGGCCCCAGATCCCAAGGCGCCAAGCAGACACAGCCCAGGATCCTGTGCTCCCCCTGGGACAGGTGGAGGCAGGGAGGGCACAGGACAGGGAGGACTCTCCTGCCACAGGTGCCCCAATCTGGGTTGATCAGTGCCCCGCCTCCCCGGGAGGACCTAGGCCAGTGTGGACTGGGAGACTGTGGTAGTTACTAGTGGGGAGCTGACTCTAGAGCTGGAGAGCTTGCTTCTGCCAGTGTTGTTGTTCCTCCTGGAGGGCCCACCAGGGGACAGAGGCCTCACAGGGTAAACAGCTCTACTGAGCCTGGCACCCAGCGGGGGGGGGGGGGGGGGGCAGGGCTCCTCCCCCAGGTGCACACACCTGAGAATCAGCACAGCCGGCCCCTCCCCCAAAAGACCAGCTGGAAGGACAGGGGAAGAGCAAGTTCTGGACCAGGCAGAGCTGGAAAGCTCCAGGGGAAGTCAAGGGATTTACAGTATGTAGAACCAGAGGCTACCCCTCCTAATGTTTTTTTCTTTCTTCCTTTTTCCAGTACAACTCATTTTTATATCAGACTATAAATTTCCAATTTTTTTTTCTCTTTTCCCACCTTAACTAAAATATTTTACCACCTCTTCATTTTTAAGATTCTTTCTTTTTGACTTTCATACTTCTACAACTACAGGTCCTAGATATATTTTCCACTTCTAGATTCCCTTCAACATACTCAACTTAATTTTGGGAAATATACAAGATACTTTTTTTGTTTTGTTTTGTTTTGTTTTGTGTTTTTGGTTTTCTCTGCCTCATTTTGTTCTACAATGGCAGAAGTTAATACCTTCTAAAACATGACCAGCATGCACCCAGAACCAAGTGGTATACCGTGCTGGTTCATTCTGTGAGATTATATTCTCTCTTCACTCCCATTCTGCCCCCCTCTTTTATCTCATTTATGTTCTGGTGGTTAGTGTCGGGGCCTTCTACAAGTATTTCTGGTTTATATAAATTTGGGACTGAGCATCTTCTAACATACAGAACTTAATATATTCAGAATCAAGAGGATCACCCTCTAGAACCCCTCAGATAGGCTACATTCTCCCTCCAATACAACTTTGTCATCACCACCATCCTCCACTTCCCTCCCTTTCTTTTTTCTTCTCCTTTCTTTTTCTTTTTTCTTTTTTTCCCCTCTTTTTTGGGATTCTTGGCCTTTTATTTTTTACTACTTTTTTTTTTAAATTTGTTTTTCACTTTAGTGAAAATCTTTGTTTTCAATTCTGGTCTCTGACCTCAGCAGAATCATCTAGGGTGAAATTTATTTAGGTCGTGGTTGATATTCTTGACTCAGCCTGCTCATGCAGCCACTCTGCACTGAGAAAAATGACTAGAAAGAACTCACCACAAAAGAAAGAATCAGAAACAGTACTCTCTGCCACAGAGTTACAGAATTTGGATTACAATTCAATGTCAGAAAGCCAATTCAGAAGCACAATTATAAAGCTACTTGTGGCTCTGGAAAAAAGCATAAAGGATTCAAGAGACTTCATGACTGCAGAGTTTAGATCTAATCAGGCCGAAATTAAAAATCAATTAAATGATATGCAATCCAAACCAAACTGGAGGTGCTAACGACTGAGGGTTAATGAGGTAGAAGAAAGTGAGAGACATAGAGGACAAGTTGATGACCAGGAAGGAAGCTGAGGAAAAAAGAAAAACAATTAAAAGACCATGAAGAAAGGTTAAGGGAAATAAATAATAGCCTCAGAAGGAAAAAATCTATTGGGGTTCCAGAGAGCACCGAGAGGGCCAGAGGGCCAGAGGGCCAGAAGGCATATTTGTTTTTTGTTTTTTGTTTTGTTTTGTTTTTCTCTTTTAAAAAAACCTCATAGAAATCAGATTGGAGAAGTAGAAAGGTGTAGAAATGCAGGAAAGCCAAGGCACATGGCCTTGACTGGCGGCAGGTGAGGCGTGGAAGAGGAGGCTAGGCCTGGCTAGGCCCAGGAGCCCGAGGCGTGGCTTCTTGGGAGCCGGCTCTGGGCCTCGCCACCGGACTGGGTTCCAAGTGGGGCACGTGGACAGGTGGACAGGGGTACGGGGCTGCCACAGTGCTGGTGGGCCAGTTGGCACTGCAGAAATTAAGATATGGCCTTTCTCTCCTGCTTGCACAAAGATTTGCTGCCCTGGAGCCTTCTGTGTGGCTATAGGTCCCAGATTAGCAAACGTTGGATTTTCATGCATGTCTGTAGTCACAGGAGACAGTAATGGATCTCCATTCTCAAAAATCAGTGCAAAACCAGTGAGGTTGAACAGCTGAGTAACTTGAGTTAACAAGAACCAGGCTGTCCCCCAGTGGAGCTGCTACCAAGTGGGAGGGGACCTGTAGGGGTAAGGGTGAGCTGGTGGATGGGAGGTGATAGGCTGGGCCCAAGCCCAGCATCAGGATGCTGGGAGGTCAATGCAGGGCAAATGTCTTGGAGTGCCTCATGGGCCAGTCCGCATGGGGAGTCCTGGTCCCTCTGTCATCCTGGGACAGGTCTTCCTGCAAGCTGGAACCCCTCAGACCCTAGGACATGAGGCAGGGCTAGGAGGGCTATGTGGCATGGCCTATGTCCTCCACCAGGCCCTGGGACAAGATTGTCTCCAGTCGACATTGTGTGCCCAGGCCAAGCCTCCTGGTGGGGCTGGTTGCCCTGGCCTAGCACCATGGAGACCATAGCGCCTCACTAATGGTGTCCTACTTGGGGCCCACGGCTGCCCCTGGCTCAAGCCGGCCGGCCATGGTGCGGCCCCAGCAGCCAGCTGCCACACTCATGCTGCGCTGTCCCCGCTGCTCGCCATCTGCCTGGCTCTGTGTCCGATCATGCCAGTGGCCAGGCCCGCTGTGTTGGCCGAGATGGTACAGAGCAGGTGGTTCTGGGAGCGCAAGAAGTCACCCTGGCCTGGCAGGCCGAAGCTGCCTTTCCACAGTGCCATGCAGGTGGCCGCATTGCGGGCCGGCCGCGCCCGGTGGTTGTTCTTGAGCTGGGCCAGGTGAGCCGCACAGCCATCCGTGATGAACTGGCACTGCTGCTGCAGCTTCTTGGTGGGCCGGCCCATGATGTAGATCGGCATAGGGGACAGGCTGATGGAGCTGTAGACCGCCACGTCCTTGGTGGAGCTGTAGGCCGCGTGCTCACGCAGGTGCAGCTCAGAGATGAGCAGCTTCAGGAAGTTGGCCTTGTGCCGCAGCGGGTCGTGCACCAGGCCATCACAGAAGGACACCACGCCATGGGGGAAGCTGTGCTGGGCCAGCCATGCCACCACCCTCTGCTTCTGCATGTCAGGCCGGCCCAGTCACATAGATAATGAGGTAGCCCAGGTCCTGCCAGTGCCGCACCACATCCATAGCCCCGGCCCGCATTTTGGGGTCACTGCCCATGATGGACATGCTGGCGGCAAAGCAGCCATCAATACTGAAGACCACAAACTTCATGCCCTTGGGCAGCACGATGATGTAGCTGTCAGCAAATGTGTGGTCTCCCCTGACCACCATCTTGATGGGGTAGACGCCCACACCCGGCGGTGGGGCTCGTATATGGTGTAGGAGACCTGCCTGCTGCTGTTGGTCACCAGCGTGTCCAGGTACAGCCACTCGCCCGAGGGTGGCTGCATCATGATGTGCACATCCACCTTCTCTCCAGTCAGAGTGACCATATCCAGGGGCCCATACATGAACCGGCCCATCAGAACCTGTGGGCCATTCTCATTGGCGACTGCATCATTGATCCGGTGGTTGGCGGTCACATTCCTCAGCTTCACATGGGTCTTCTTGCGCTGCCACTTCTCTCTTGGCTTTGAGGGGGCGAACACGGAAACCTCCTTGCCATCCAGCTCCAAGATGCTGGAGTTGTCATGCCTCATGACCTGCCTCAGCGGGAAGGAGACCACATCTGTTGACTCCCAGTAGCTGGCATCAAAGAGGTGGGGCAGGGCCACCGTGGGGAAGGCCGTCAGGGCGTCAGGGCAGTACAGGGCACAGTCAATCCGCTTCTGACCCCACCACTTTGCTGCAATCTGGGCAATGCTGGATGCTGTGTAGCTCTCGGCCATGCCCGATACCTGGCTGGCAATGCTGATCTCACTGGCTCAGCAGAAGCCTCGGGTGGTGGGGGCGGCACTGGGCGAGGAGGGGGCCACGTGCTCTTGAAGGACCGTGTTGTTGGTCTGGAGTGTATCTGCCAGCAGTGTGGAGTAGCCGTCCCCCAGCGGGTAGCATTGGTAGCGGGAGATGCTGAAAGGCAGCAGGGCATGGAATCTCCACTCCAGCAGTGGCTCCAGGCGGGAGGCTGACAGGGTCCACGGGGTGGAAGGTTGTAGACTTGCTGGCAGGCTGCCCGCAGCTGGAAAACATCCAGGGCAGGGATGAGACTCTTCATCAAGGCCAGGACCAGCCCCAGTGGGCACCCAGAGAGGAAAAGATCTGCGATCTCAAAGTCAAATTTCCCCACGGCCCCTGAGCCATCCAGCATGGTGGAGCTGCTCCGACTGCGGCAGCTGGGCTCGTTCTCAGCACACTGGCATGGAGGCTGGATAGGAAAGCCTGGTGCTGTTGGATGGTGTCCAGCTCGTAGGTGGATGAGCCGCTCCTCTTTCGGGGCCACTGCCTTTTGGGGTCCTTAACACCATTGCTTTGGGGAATATCAATGTTGCTGCGGCTCAGGTGCCGGCTGCTCTCCACGCCATCGCTGCCACTGGCGCCATGTGCCACACTGACCAGGGTGCCGGGGGACAGCAGATCAGTGTCCTGCACGCTGGCCACACTGCCCCAATGGCTGCTGCTCTGACTGTCAGACACTGTCGAATGCCAGGATGCCTCCCACACAGTCCCCAATGAGGCAGATCTGTACCACTCATCCTGCCAGCACCAGGCCTGCCAGTGGGCCCTCACCATCACCGTCTGTAGGCCCGTGTCATGGATGAACCTCTCGATCGTGGACGGCATGCCCCAATAGTGGAACTCCACCCTGCAGAGCTCGTAGGCACACATGATGGGAAACACCTGCTGCTTGTACTCCTCAATCCAATCGTCAGACAGGCCCTCCCCTCCCCACTGTGTCTTGGTCGAATGGAATAGCTTGGGGTCTTCTTCCGTCTTATACTTGTTGAGGGGCACAAGGTCTTTGACGATGTCGATGAAGTCGATTGTCAGCTGGTTCTTCTCCACGCGAGACAGGCTGAACACATTAGGGTTTTCTCCAGCATCTGTTTTATAAAAGGTTTCGATGTCAATGGAGAATTTCTCCACAAAGGGGCAAGTGAACCTGGTTCGGGTATAGGGGTAGGTGTTCCAGGATTCCTCAACCACCCTCAGGGCTGCCTTGGGCAGGATGGAGCGGAACCAGCTGGGGATGTGCATGCCCACATGGTACACCTTGTGTGTGTACTGCCCAGAGCCGCCAGGGCCGTCTGTGTAGGGCGGGTTCTCCAAGATCGCTATGCCACTGCCTTGGCCCTATGTTTCCTTAGGGCTCTTCTGTATCATGCACAGCTGGGCCATGCGGTAGTCCTCCTCGGTCATGGGCGAGGAATCCCATATTCCTTTACGATCATCTTGGAGTCCAAGCCTTCCCGGCAATGGGGAAATGCCTGTTGGGCCTTCTAGGCAAGGCTCCTTAAATAACCATGACAGAATTCACCGAGGACCCCGTTGGTCCCTGTGAGAAGGCTCCCTCGATGTCCTGCCACAGGAGGAGGGACGACTCACTAGGCACGCAGGAGGGTGTCAGGGACCAGGACACACGCGTCAGCATCCAGTCAGGGGGGAGCTGGATTCTGAAGGCGCGGCCCTCTGCACTCCACCGTGAGGCCTCCCGTGGGTCAGGTCAGCTGTGACTCACACCCAGCGGGATGAGATCTGCAGGGGCCGCTCGCGCCCTCGCTCCGTCCTCCTCCGCACGCCGCCGGGAGGTGCAGCCCGGGCAAGCGGCGGGGCCCAGGGGGCGGGCTACCTGGCCATGGGCGTGGGCGGCGGGCGCGCAGGTGCCGGCCCCGCGGGGGTGGGGGCGGGGGGTGGGGCCGGGCACGCCCGCGGACCGCCTGGACAGCTCGCGGCCGCCGTGCCCCACGCGCCCCACGCGCCCCACGCGCCCCGCGGCCCCTGCTGCCCACCCGCGCCGGGCGCCTCGCATTCCCCCAGTCCGCGGCGGGCCTGCACCTCCATCAGGCCGCGGGGAGCCCCGGCCAGTCCCGGCGAGAGGGGCCGCCCCCGCCCCCAGAAAGCATATTTGAACCAATTACAGCTGAGAACTTCCCTATTTGGGGGAGGGAAACAGGCATTCATATCCAGGAGATACAAAGTTTCCCCCAAAAAATCAATAACAACTGTTCAATGCCTTAACATTTAATAGTAAAACTTGCAAATTCCAAACATAAAGAGAAAATCCTTAAAGCAGCAAGAGACAAGAGATCCCTGACTTATATGGGGAGAAATATTAGATTAACAGCAGACCTCTCCAGAGATCTGGCAGTCCAGAAAGGGCTGGCAGGATATATTCGGGCTCCTAAATGAGAAGAACCTGCACCAAGAATACTTTATCCAGCAAGGCTCTCATTCAAAATGGAAGGAGAGATAAAGAGCTTCCAAGACAGGCAGGAACTGAAAGAATATGTATATATAAAATCACAAATGAAAGAGGAGAGATCATAACCAATACCAGGAAATACAAAAGATTTTAAAAACGTATTTTTTTAAAGATTTATTTATTTATTCATGAGAGACACACACAGAGAGAGGCAGACACACAGACAGAGGGAGAAGCAGGCTCCATGCAGGGAGCCTGAGGTGGGGCTGGATCCCAGGTCTCCAGGATCACATCCTGGACTGAGGATGGGGCTAAACCGCTGAGCCACCCAGGCTGGCCATTAAAAACGTTAGGCAATCTAGAAGAAATGGACACATTTCTGAAAAACCACAAACTGTCAAAACTGGGACAGGAAGCAATAGAAAACCTGAACATGCGGATAACCAGGGAGGAAATTGAAGCAGTCATCAAAAACCTCCCAAGACATAAAAGTCCAGGGCCAGATGGCTTCCCAGGGGAATTCTATCAAATGTTTAAAGAAGAAACAATACCTATTCTACTAAAGCTGTTCTGAAAGATAGAAAGGGATGGAATACTTCCAAACTCGTTCTATGAGGCCAGCTTCACCTTAATTCCAAAACCAAAGACCCCACCAAAAAGGAGAATTATAGACCAATATCCCTGATGAACACAGAGGCAAAAACTCTCAACAAGATACTAGCCAATAGGATCCAACAATACATTAGGAAGATTATTCACCATGACCAAATGGGATTTATCCCCAGGATGCAAGTTTGATTCAACACTCATAAAACAACATGATAGATCATATCAATAAGAGAAAAAACAAGAACCATATGATCCTCTCAATAGATGCAGATAAAGCATTTGACAAAATACAGCATCCATTCCTGATCAAAACTCTTCAGAGTGTAAGGATAGAGGGAACATTCCTCAGCATCTTAAAAGCCATCTATGAAAAGCCCACAGCAAATATCATTCTCAATGGGGAAACACTGAGAGCCTTTCCCCTAAGATCAGGAACACAACAGGGATGTCCACTCTCACCACTGCAATTCAACATAGTACTAGAAGTCCTAGCCTCAGCCATCAGGCAACAAAAAGAAATAAAAGGCATTCAAATTGGCAAAGAAGAAGCCAAATTCTCCCTCTTTGCAGACAACATGATACTGTATATGAAAACCGAAAGCCTCCTCCCCAAGATTGCTAGAACTCATACAGTAATTCGGCAGTGTGGCAGGATACGAAATCATTGCCCAGAAATCAATGGCATTTCTATACACTAACAATGAGACTGAAGACAGAGAAATTAAAGAGTCAATCCCATTTACAATTGCACCCAAAAACATAAGATATCTAGGAATAAGCCTAAACAAAGAGGTAAAAGATCTATACCCTAAAAACTACAGAACACTTCTGAAAGAAATTGAGGAAGACACAAAGAGATGGAAAAATATTCCATGCTCATGGATTGGAAGAATTAATATTGTGAAAATGTCAATGCTACCCAGGGCAATTTACACATTCATTGCAATCCCTATCAAAATACCATGGACTTTCTCAAAGAGTTGGAACAAATCATCTTAAGATTTGTGTGGAATCAGAAAAGACACCAAATAACTAGGGGAATATTGAAAAAGAAAACCAGAACCAGGGGCATCATAATGCCGAATTTCAAGTTATACTACAAAACTGTGATCATCAAGACAGGGTGGTACTGGCACAAAAACAGACACATAAATCAATGGAACACAATAGAGAACCCAGAAATGGGCCTTTAACTCTATGGTCAACTAAAATTTGACAAAGCAGGAAAGACTATCCACTGGAAAAAGGACAGTCTCTTCAATAAACGGTACTGGGAACATTGGACAGCGACATGCAGAAGAAGGAAACTAGGCCATTCTCTTGCACCATACACAAAGATAACCTCAAAATGGATGAAAGACCTAAATGTGAGACAAGAATCCATCAAAATCCTAGAGGAGAACACAAGCAACTTTTTCAACTTGGCCGCAGCAACGTCTTGCAAGATACATCTATGAAGGCAAGAGAAACAAAAGCGAAAATGAATTATTGGGACATAATCAAGATAAAAAGCTTCTGCACAGCAAAAGAAACAGTCAACAAAACTAAAAGACAACCTACAGAATGGGAGAAGATATTTGCAAATGACATATCAGATAAAGAGCTAGTTTCCAAGATCTATAAAGGACTTATTAACTGAACAGCAAAGAGACAAACAATCCAACCACGAATTGGGCAAAAGACATGAACAGAAATCTCACCAAAGAAGACATACACATGGCCAACAAGCACATGAGAAAATGCTCTGCATCAGTTGTCATCAGGGAAATACACATCAAAACCACAATGAGATACCACCTCACACCAGTGGGAATGGTGAAAATTAACAAGATAGGAAACCACAAATGTTGGAGAGGATGTGGAGAAAGGGGAACCCTCCTGCACTGTTGGTGGGAATGTGAACTGGTGCAGCCACTCTGGAAAACTGTGAGGAGGTTCCTCAAAGAGTTGAAAATAGACCTGCCCTAGGACCCAGCAATTGCACTACTGAGGATTTACTCCAAAGATACAGATGCAGTGAAAAGTTGAGACACCTGCACCCCGATGTTTATAGCAGCAATGTCCACAACAGCCAAACTGTGGAAGGAGCCTCGGTGTCCATCGAAAGATGAATGGATAAAGAAGCTGTGGTCTATGTATACAATGGGATATTACTCAGCCATTAGAAACGACAAATACCCACCATTTGCTTCAATGTGGATGGAACTAGAGGGTATTATGCTGAATGAAATACGACAATTGGAGAAGGAAAAACATTATATGGTTTCATTCATACAGGGAATATAAAAAATAGTGAAAGGGATTAAAGGGGAAAGGAGAGAAAATGAATGGGAAATATCAGAGAGGGAGACGGAACATGAGAGACCCCTAACTCTGGGAAACGAATAAGGGGTGGTGGAAAGCGAGGTGGGCAGGGGGTTGGGGTGACTGAGTGATGGGCACGGAGGGGGGCACTTGATGGGATGAGTGTTATACTATATGTCAGCAAATCGAACTCCAATAAAAAAAAAGAGAGAGATTTTACTTATTTGAGAGGGAAGGAGGGGAAACATAAGCATGTGGGAGGGGCAGAGGGAGAGGGAGAAGTAGATTCCCCACTGAACAGGAAGTCTGATGCAGAGCTCCATCCCAGGACCCTGGGATCATCACCAGAGCTAAAGCTAGATGCTTAACTGACTGAGCTACCCTGGTGTCCCAGGAATCACTTTTCAAAAAACAGAGGCAATATTTTAAACTACTCTAAAGTTCATAGCCAGATTGAAATTGAGGTGAGGCAAAAATAAACTAAAATGAAAAAATCTATTCCTCTAAAAATTTAGAACCAATTAGGCCATTTCTTTGTTTCTTTTTTTCTCATTTTTGTGTGAATACTCTTTTTCCTATCTCTTGTTCTATTATTTTATACCCCCACTTCTCTTCTTTTCTTACTTTTTTTTCTTTAGGCTTTTATTCCTCCCATTTTCGCTTTATGTCTCCCTATCCTCTCTGCCCTTCTTGATTGACTTCCTTTATGTTTCATTCTGTAGCCACCATAACATTGATATAGCAATTTGAAATGTGTACATGTGTTTGTGGGTTGCATCTATCTGAGCATTATACTCATTGAATACAAGCTAATTTTTTTCATTTCTAAAATTTGGTAATTTAAACCTCTTACCTTATGCCTTGATTATCCTTTGATTATTTTAAAATGTCTACATGATGCTCAGTTGATTTGCTTAATACATTAGTGGTTAACAGAATAATTGTTTTTCACTTCTGAAAGGATTCACAAGATCCTAAGAAAGATGATCAGTTCTCTTTACTATCTGTATCATATAGCATACTTTAATAGGCATTCAAAGGGATTGCTGTCTATATAAAAAATTATTATTGCCCATATTCATCCCAATTTTCCTGCTATTTACAAGATGAGCCACCATAATTTCATGGAGGGGAATTTTCTATGGAGTTTCCTAATAGAGATGGACATTTCTTTCCCTAAGTTCTTTATATCAGTGTCATGGAAAACCAGAAGTATTACTTCATAAAGTAGGTCAGGGTCTTTCCATTTGCATTCCCTGTGCATAAAATGCTCTCCATATTCCTTCACTTCATTGTTTCTTCACTTGCTTTAAAATTCTGTCTACAGGTCATATCATCAGGGAAGCTTTCTCCATGCACCTAAGTAATAGCAGTCACAATCCCCTCCCCACTATGGTATTTCATTGGATTTTCAATTCCAACTTAATTACAGGAAAGATCACTAACTTCTACCATTCTTTACATCTGTTTCATCATCTTCTTCCAGCAATTCTTCTTCATTCTTGCTCAGAGTTGTACAGACCGTACTTCTCAGACCTAGGGATCCTGTTAAAATGAAGATTCTTATCTAGTAAGTCTGAGATGGGACTGAGACTTTCATTTAAAATGAGTTCTCAGGTAAAAGCCAGTATTACTAGTCCAAGGGCCACACTGAGTAACAAGTGTGTAGGAACTATAATAATAGGTAAAGGAAAAATAGTGAGTTTTCACCTAGACACTTACCCTTCAAGTGACGGGCATCACAGTCCACATTTAGACTCTAATGACAAGCGAAAATAATGACGCAAAGTTGTTCTAACAATCAGCAGATTCATAAATGTAAAAAATATACCATACTCAGTATTTGGCACAAGAGTCAGGGTTTCAGTTTTTCCAAAGCACTGGCACATTCCTCATCTTGTTTGAATTTCCCTAAGAGCATTTTGTAGCAGCAGCATATGGGAAGGGGCATTATGAACATCCTACATTATATATGAATACACATATACACAAATTTACAGAAGCCCTGAAAGACTAAGTCTAAGAGTAAAGGACTCTTCTTTGGGAATTATGAGTGTGTCACACTGGTGTTTTTTGAAAGAAGTAAGCAATACCTTGTGATTTTTTCCACAAGCTGATTATTTTATTTTTAGATGCTTTTCTCATGTGCTCAGATATCCAAGGTAAATAAATAAACTAACACACTCTAAAAAGAAATCCCCATTGGGATGAAAACTGCTTGCCAGTTTGCTTTCTATAATTGCTATCTATTGACAAGTGCGATGCCAATGATCTATTGCCACACAATATGCCAATGATTAATAAATGTTAGTGATTTGATGTCATTTCCAACTTGCTTTTTTTATATTCTCACACACCCACCTAAACAGACTTTATAATCACACAAAGAGAATCTATTTAATTGCTTTCAAAATTGAAATAATAGTATCCATAATAGTGAGAAGGCTACAATTTAATCAGGTACAACTTATTTCAAACTTTTTTGAGAAAACACAATTTTTGACATGAAGTGTGACAATGATATAAAATCAGGTACCCCTGAGTTTTGGAATTTGGGCCTGGAGTTTTTTTGTCCTGGTAGAAATCATAACAACGTTCCAGAGGACTTCTTGTATATATAGCATTACATTTTTATCAAAAAAAAAAAAAAAAAAAAACCTCTTTTGCAGCAATGAGGAATAGCCTCATGACTCAAGATATACTTATGGGTCATTTCTGATCAACCATGACATATTTAGTATTTTGATCACACGAAAGGTATAGGATCATTTCTGTATCTGTCTTACAGTAGAAATAAAACAAGTTATTATGCATGCCTCCTTCCTATTCCTGGATAATGCATCCTCACGTGTATTGTAGAGCCAAAACCTGACATGAAAGTTTATGACAGAGTGAGATTGTAAAAATGTATTTTTTTATTTGAGACAATTTTGCTATAAAAGCACATTTCACTCCTTTAAAATAACAGTCGACAAGATTTACTGTATCAAATGTAAGCTTCACACCTCAGTCAGTGGTAGATTTCAAACAAACCCCAGCAGCTGAGCTGAAATTGGCTTTTAAAATCTTTAAGTTAGTTTGTTCCCAGATGAACATCATTTTTTTTAACTAGAAAAAATCACACTTATCATGCAGCCCACAAATTCTTTGGTTTGCATTTACCCATTTTATTATCCTTTTCTTATTGACAGAGACAGGTGCCAAGTCAGTGCTACATTAATATCCAGAAACTAAAAATAAGTAGGCAATATTGTGAATATTAAAGCAAGGTGGCAGCCCTCATTTTTTTCCATCCCAGCCTATTTTTCATTTGAACCAGTTTGTACAAATGTATTTAAAAATCAAAAACTTCAAGACAACCAATTTTCAACTCATTGACCTATAAATGTGCCCTTGATTGCAGCGTACTTTTGCTGTAGCAGAAAGAAGAGTGGGTGCATTGAGAATGTGCATTCCCCTGGGGAGAGAGGGTGGAGACACCTGCTGACGATGCACTCGGGTCCTTAATGTCCAGGGTGGAACTTGGAGGACATCTAGTTAGTTTATGAGTCCTGGGAGGGGGGGAGAAATGACTGTCGATAACCATAACACCTCACTCTATGGGGATCCTATCTAGTTCTTGGCAAGAATTTCAAGCTTAATGTTTCCTGGATAGTGTTCTCTCATTCTCTTTGTCTCTTTCACTCTCTTGTTGTCTAAGTAAATAAAAGTAGACTTAAAGTACACTCAGTGAAAAAGAGAATTAAATGAGGAAAGCCTCAACAGATTTGACTTTAGTTTTGTTTTAGCTATTATGACTATTTGACCTTAACATTCACTTGCTTTGTAAGTCTGTCCATGATCATGACCAATATTTGTGTAATGCTTTTAGAATTCCCAAGGGCTTTCACATTATATACTTTTGCACAATAAGACATTTTTGTTAATTTCTGTACATTCTCTGTAAAAAAGAAGTTTAAGATAAGGTTTCCTTTGTTTAGCATATGAAAAAGGTAGAAGATCCAAGTCATAAAGATACTAGTTACCTGTATATGTAAAACCAGACAGAACATTGATGCCAAATGCCCTCTGATCGCCTCTATTCCTGAAGGAATAGCTCTACTGAAATGTGGAGGATTTGGTTTTTGCAGTTTGTGTGCTCTTTTAGCAAAATGTCAGATTCGAGTGGCTGCCGATTATTCCTGATGACCCAGATTGAAACCTACGCAAATGCGCATGAACAGCAGAATATATTAATAGACTGTGATTTATACAAGCAAAAAGATAACATAAAGCAACGAAAAAAAAATCTTCAACTACACTCGACAATAAGAATGATTTTTCTTAAGTATAATAATCAGCAAAAAAGAAAAAAAAAAGGACAGACATGCAAGAATGCATACCATATTATTGAGTTTATATAAAGGACCATGCTGTTAAACTAGTCTATAGGTTAAAAATTAGAGGTTAGAAGTGGTCACCACAGAGGGGAATTAGTATCTGACAGGGGAAAATGTCTTTATCTGGGGGCATAACTGCTCCGTAGTTGAGCTTAATGAAAATCTTTGAAGCCAAACTTTTATAGTATATGTACTTTTCTGCACATATAATATATTTGAAGAAAACCTTTGATGAAAAAATGCAACTAGCTCTTAGGATTGCATTTGTAGCCATCATGGATACATGGGAGCTATTAACTCTAAGCTGCATCAGGCAGAGCAATGGAAAAGTATGGCCATTAGATTCAGATGTCTGAGCTGGAAGTCCTCACTCCACTATAAGGCTTATTAGCAGTGTGTCCTAAGGGAGGTTGTCTAAGTCTCAGTTTCCCCAGTAAAATTCTTAAGGATTTACCCTTCTCAATTACTGCATAGTGTTGTGTAAAGCACAAATGCAAACACTGTAAACTAAGAAACTATGATTAAATCTATGACATTTTTCTTTAACAGCACTTAAATATCTAGAACTTGTGCTATGTCAGCAAAAAGTCAAATTCTGTATTAGGAAAATAAAGTAGTATTTTAATATCACTGCTGATCCACCATAGTTCAGTGGCTTCACACAACAGATATTATTTCTGACTCATGTGAAGTCCAGTTGCTATGTCCTGGTTTAATGGTCTTCAGGGATCCAGGCTTCACCTAGGTCTTTGGGCTCCTCACCTTTTATTTCTGTATTTGAAAAAAGTGACCATAAAGAAGGTGTATCTATTGCTTAACTGCTTTGTTTGTGAAGAAGTATGCATCATTTCCACTTACATTCTCTCAAGGGGAGGTGGCCCCATGGCCCCACATAGTTGCAAACAATCTGAGGAAAGTATGAATCTTTACTGGTCCATTAGCTGTGTCTGCCACATTGTTCTTTTGTTCTTCACAAACCACAAATCAATTTTTGAGCCTCTGTCAGTTGAGCATTTCACACCAAAATTCATAGAAACACAGAGATCATTTGATCTACAAACACATGTAACTCCCTAGAACCTATCTTCCTAGCAGTTGACTTTAAACTCAATCTGAATACCAGGGATTTGCTCACCACTTCTGTAAGATAGCTTACATTCATGAACAAACATTAGTTATGCCTAACTCTCAATACCTAGATGTCAGCTCCTATCAATCTGAATTGAATACACTCTACTCTTTTGATTTTTAAGGTGAGAGATATCTTGGTACTGTAGGTAGCACTCCATGTGGATAACTGGGGTCATGACCTACCTTCTAAATTTATAATCAAATGTAAATACTTGAGATGAGAGAAAATTCTGATGTAGGACTTTTTTAACCTTCATAAATTTAATTTACTAAAACTTATTGTTAAATATTGTCCTTTAAAACTTCGGAAATGAAAACTTTGCTTTTATAATAGATGGCATACATAAGATCTGTGACTTCTCCCAAATCACAAGATTTGAACCAAAATTTGGGCTCAATATTACCATTCTGATACTTACTTCTCATTAAAGTAGGAAAAATGTCATAAAATAAAACTGTAATTATGTTCATGTATAGAGTACCCTAAAGATCAAGTTTAAGAAAAGATTTGATAAATCTGGTGAACTATTTTACTGCTTAAATTTGTTATTCGGCTCCTTGGTAGTTGACCCAAATGGTACGAGGAATTATATCAATAATCAGTGTAAGTTGTATTTTTTCCTCATTTTTCAATCTTTTTTGTACTTGTAGACTTAAGACTGCATAACATAATGCAAAAGGTATCACTTTGGAGAATTTTCATCACATAGCCTTTTGCTCCCAAGAAGTGGTTATTTCATTTTAATAGTGGGGTGTGTGTGTGTGTGTGTGTGTGTGTGTGTATCTCATGCCTGAAATGAATTTTCAAGACTCAATGTCTTTATGCTAAGTATTCAGCACTCCAAAAACCACTGCTTCTGGAAGTGTGTATAGGCCAGAAATGAAGTGTTTTATTTTTACAATGAGATGCAGATTTCCTATTAAAAAGTAAAGCTTTCATTTCCAATGTTATAAAGGACAGTATTTGAGTTTTGGTGAATTAATTTAGGAAGCTAAAGTAGTCCCATATAAGAATTTTCTATAGTCTATGTATTTACATTTACAGCTACATTATTATTAATGTCCAATACTTGACTCTGGGTATTTGGGTCAAATAAATATTGGTAGCTGATATTTAAGTGATTAAGTTTTGTTGCACTATTTTCAGTTAAGTTTGGTTTCATGGCTATTTACACCATCTCATGTATTGATTATCAAAATATATTGGTATTCTTTTTTCACATGTCTGAATGTCTCAATAACACTTTTTAAAAGATTCCCTTTCTTCCTTAAAGCAAAAAACAGGATGGACACATAATAAGAGTAAGGAGATATTTCAGGGTAGAAAAAGATGTGAAGATTTGTTTCTATCTATAATCCAGCTTTGAATAGCATTTTAAAATCTACTCACTGAGTGTACAGTGTAGGGCACTGTGGGACTGGAGTCTTCAGTATTTCCCTCATATGTTTGTAGACTCCATGGTCATAAGTAAGGACAAGAAGTAGATAGTAAGCTGCATCCATCATCTTCATTAACCATTGTGCACTTATCAATGAGCACAATGCCTAGCATCTAACAGGTGATCAAAAATTAATGAAGTATAAATGGTAGGAATTCCTTTACCTCTTGGCCACTTCTCTTCTGTAACATTATGACCCTTCTCCCAATATTGTACTTAAGCCAAGTAGGCAATCTTCCTAAGCACTTTAAATGGCCAAGAAAACCACTAATGTCCCAAACTATAATTATTCATCTGAAATTCTTTTATGTTTCATTCACTTAGCTAAAAATGTCATTCTTCTTAAAGTGCTAAACAACAAAAAAATATATAAACCCCAAGAGTCAATAACAGTTGAAGTCATTTTAAATGATTTACACTTAATGACAAATGCGTATCAGATTTTTTTTTTTCCAGTGGCATTTAGTTGGAAGAGGGATTCTTTCTGTGGGTCTCTGGATATCTGAAGTAGATTGAGAAAAACACAAGTCAGTAAGATGACTTTAGATGAGTGAGGAAATAACAAGGAAACTTCTGCTTCCCTCACACTATTGCCTGTGGGTGACATAATACTAAAAGTGTAGAGATGGGGGCACCTGGGTAGCTCACTCAGTTAAGTGGCTGTCTTCAGCTAAGGTCATGATCTCAGGATCCTGGGATTGAGGCCCACATCCCTGCTCACAGGGAGCCTGCTCTTCCTTCTCCCTCTGCCTGTCACTCCCCCTGCTTGTGTTCAATCTCTCTGTCAAATATATAAATAAATAAAATCTTAAAAAAAAATAAATGCATAGAGATGAGCTGGTTATCACCAGCACTTATGTGTAAAGAAAATGAGAGTCACAGATGTGAACTACATTTTATCAGTGCTCTTGAAGTTATTTACCTGTATTGAATTTTTATGGTGGAGGTCTGCCTTTAATGACATCACGTCGATAACTTGAAATTGGCCGTGGTGGGGGCATTCACACCACAGAAATTGACAAACACCACAATTGTGACTTCATTTTGATAATGGATCAGTTGCTGAACATTTACCAGCACATCAGTGGATTGATGCTTTGCCAAGGTCCAGTGAGGGTTATCTGATCCTAAGTTACTGCCAGTCACTGAGTCAGAAGAGGAGGAAATTAATTACAACTTGAATACAGTACCCACGGCATAGCAGGATGTAACAATATGTTGTGTCTATGAAGAGTGGGTCATGATCTTTTGGAAACACTCCTTGGAAGGGATCTTGCTAGACTGATCAAAGAGCATTGGCAGGGATGATCTTCGCAATTGAAGATCAAGTCTCTCCCACTTTTCCTGGTTCAGTAGAAGCCTCAGATTTTTCTCCACACTACGGACAGGGTTTCCCCAGTACTGGGTGATACTGAACATCTGCCAATCTTGGTGATTTGTATCTGGATCCAAAATAAATTTTATAAATAAAATTTATAGAAAAACCTTGAAATTTATGACATGATTTGAACCCCTAGTTTTGTGTAATGATTCATACTTGTTTTATCATGGGGAAAAATATGCTTCATGAGAAAAAATAAATGTAGTAGCTGTATAGCAAGGGACTTTGATTATGAATTATAATTGTTTCTAAATTTCATACAGGCCATTTATCTGAAATATTTATATTGTCAGAGAACAGATAGAGGATGACTGACACTTTGAAAGGATATAGCTGTTCTAGAAACTATGTTTTATTATTTCAATCCCCCTTCTATCTCTGAGGCTTAAAGATGATTTTACATGTGACATTGGGAGGAAAATTTGTGAAGTTGGTGGACTGGGGCATATGATCCTTCTCAAGATCCTCAAAATCATACTACCTCAGAGACACTCTGGAGGATGGCTGAGATATTACAGTTAGTCGGGATAGCTATAAACTAGTAAAATTATTACACTAAAGTTATTGGGAACTTGTTGGTACCCACTGATTAGTGAGTGAGTAATGAGGCAAATTATCCTATCTATTGTATCCAATCAGGAAATCCAATCAGGAAAACAAAATTATTTTACATGCTGAAATAAAGAGATTGAGTGCAGGAAATTGGTTACACAGGTCCTGAAAGAGTAACGAGACCAAACAAGGGATGTCGAGACAATCCAGATATTATTACAACAGGAAGCTCCTACCCTCTTATCCTGAAGGGTCAGACAGAGCAGGTGATACTGCAAAAGCCCAGAGTTCAGGATCACCTGGCTGACAGGTTTTTCAGGATCTAGAGACCCAGTGTCATTACACTACTGCTAGAGACACCATCAAGACATAGATAGAGGGAGACAGAAAAATATTGCCTTTTCTCTTCCTTCTGCTCCTTAGGCTCACACCAGGGATTCTCATTAAACCTAAACATGAGCCAGTTAACAGTGCACCCTTGGGTATATGGCTTCCAGAGGTCTGCAGAACAAGAAAAGGGAAAGGAATAGATCTTAGGGAGAACAAGCACAGGACTAACATATCCACAAAATCCAAAATATCTATACCTACATCTGGATGGATGAATGGATTCATGTATATATAGGTAGATTTCACAGATTTCCTCCAATGTCCATTAATGTTACGTCAGGAAAAAAGGAAATTTTTCTCTTGCCCAAGTATATTATCTGAATGAGCATTTAATTACTTACTGAATTAGTAAGTTTATACACTCCTAATTATTTCCACTATTCAATTGTTGTTTAGCTTCCTAAATGAGCACAATTTTGCCCAAATATAGAGAGCCTATTACCGATCCAAGAGACTTATCTTCCATTATTCTAAAGCTCTCTATCTATATTCACACTGTGAGAGGTACTACAAAATGGGAAATGGGAAACTAGATTGGTTGGATGGTTAACCCACTCTTTTCACTTTGCCTTCTTTCAGATATGCTAAGAAACATGAAATGGCCAAAAGGCAAAAAGGAGACAAAAGAATAAGAATGCTTTACAAACTGAACAAACTGTGCTGAATAACTGAGACCTGACTCTTTGTAAAGTGCTCTCATTATCCCTCATGTTATCCTTGTATCCTCCCCCGGACCAGCTTTCTGTAACATGTCAATATTATTATTGCTATCTTTGCCATATCCTTATTCAGTCAGCACAAAAACCAGAAAATGTCTAATATTAGCCAAGACTTGGTTTTATCCTTCTTAAAGTTACTTCTGTTTTATGCAGATCCTTTTTATAAAGCGATTCATAGAGTCCTCTTTGGTATCATAAACTTAAACTAAGGAAACTACCTTTCCTTACTTCTTGACACATTATTTCATGAAGAACGTGTCCTGTTGCTTTACACAGTTCCTTCAAAAAAAAATGCCATCTGTTTTGCTTGTTTCCCATGTGTTGTCTGTATACTGTTAAACACTTCAAGCACACACATTGTTCTTAAAATTGGCAACTCAAAAACATAAACAAGCCTTATAGTATTCAAATAACCCTTAAACTATTTTAAAAAACATTTCTTTAAAAGTTAGAGTATTACAAAAAAAAATCAAAGGAATTAGGCACACTGCCCCATCAGATTCTCTTAACTTTTACCCAAGTAGAATTTACACCTAATTCTGGTTCAGGAGTAAGTAAAAAAACAAGTCAACTTCAAAGGTGATCATAGATGACAATGTCTCTTCTCAATGTGCCTGCTTTGGAGCCATATTTCTGCTGACCACTCAGAAATTTCCTCATGAGTGTTTTATGATATATTGGAGACAGAAATAAGGGCTTTTAGTGCTGGAAGGGATGGCCGGTGGTCTGTGATTCAATTCACATATGCTTTCTGCACCAGACCCTTTAAGATAATCATTGAGTTAGTCTTGGAATTTTGAAGCTGTAGATTTCAGAGTACATTACAATATGTCAATATTACTATTCTCCTGCTCTGACATTCTCCGCTGATTGACAGATGAAGGAGAAGGAAAGGCAGTCACCATTAACAGGGTGAATGAAACTGGAATATTAAAATTCAGAATTATTTGAGTGACTGAATTGGCTGGCAGACTGTACTCCAGGTAAGGGTGGGGAAAGATGAATTCTGCACATGACACCATGTCGTATTTATACAGGCCTACTAGGACAATTGTTTGCCTTGAATTGTTTTCTTCATTCATTTCAGGCAGACAGTTGTGTTGACTGACTTTTCTCTTTGATGTATGGAATGATTGTTTGACTGAATTTACCATTTAATTTCCACTAATGCACTGTAAAAACAATACATTAGTCAAATTAGATTGGCAGGTATGAAGAGTTTACCCCAGCACTAGAGAGAAATGTAATAATATTCCCTTCTATAGATTCATGAGCCATATATGTTCTGGGTTTTGGGGAATTGTTTCAAGTTTAGCTATTTTGCCACAAGCCTTGGTTTTAGTTTCCATAATGTAGGGTCACCGATTCCATAGTAAAAATAAGATCTGTGAAGTGCAGATAAAAATAATTTTGTGTGAATCTGAGAAGTACATAACAGAATCAGAAAAAAATGATTGTGAGACAAATTTGACTGAGTTTCTTGCTTATCAGGATGAGTTGCTGTGTTACACTTTTGAGTATTATTCTGGAAATTCATTAGGAACAAATATTTCACATATATTCTAGAAAATGTTCTTCATTTACAATTTCATTCTTCCAGTATTTAGAGTTACTATGAAAGGCCATTTTTTCATGTCCCATCCCATACTCGCTGCTCTTATTGAACAATTGGGAATTGGTGATATTGGTAGGAAAGAGAGACAGTTTTTGAGTACTTGATTGTTATCTAATAATGCTGATTTTATGAGTGTTTTCCTCAGTGGTTTACTAATTTATCATGGCAAAGATAGTTAGATACTACTTTTGGAAATGAAAAAGGTCTTTAGAAATTTTCCATATTCTGTTTCCTTGAGGTATTTTCAACTTAGGTAGGCAAGGCAAGACACTGAGAAGGTAAACAAAAGCTAGCTGAAGTCAAAGCAAAGATATACTGGAGAGATAAAACTGAAGTGCAGAGCCCACTGAGAAAGAGTGTATCGATGGAAAACTAAGGATAGGAGTTGGAACCATTGAAAATCTGTGTGTATGTGTATGTGTGTTAGGATGGTTGATGAAACAGATCTAAATTGAACTTTACAAAAAAGGAGAATTAGTATCAAGTTTGTTCAATGATTAAGATGATCTGCCCCTCGTCTCCCTATCTGAGAACAGGAAATTCTCTCCAGAGGAAAATGATACTGTCCAGATTCTCTACAATGTTCCATATCCCAAGTCTGGTATTCATCAAAAAGCTGTCAAGAGTGCCCAGAAAAGAACAAGAATTAAAAAATAACAACAATAACTAAAATAGCCAAATTAAAGAATGAGCCCAAATGTCCATTGACTGATGAATATATATATATATATATATATATATATACCATAAAAAAGAATGAAATCTTGCCAATTGCAACAATGTGGTTGGAGTTAGAGAGTATCATGCAAAGCGAAATAAGTCAATCAGAGAAAGACAAGTACAGTGTGATTTCACTAATATATGGAATTTTGAAAACAAAACAAATGATCATATGGGAAAAAAAAAGAGAGGCAAATGAAGAAACTGACTCTTAACTATAGAGAATAAACTTATGGTTACCAGAGGGGAGTTGGGTAGGGGGATTGGTTAAATAGGTAATGTGAATTAAGGAGTGCCTTTGTTGTGATGAGCACCAGGTGTTGTACAGAAGTGTTTAATCACTATATTGTACACCTAAAACTAATATTACACTGTATATTAACTAACTGCAATTCAAATAAAACAATAAAATAACAACAAAGTCAGAAACATCAATGACCTAGATATTAAGCTTTATACATATATTTTTTAAGATTTTATTTATTCATGAGAGACAGAGAGAGAGAGAGAGAGAGAGAGAGCAGCAGAGACATAGGCAGAGGGAGAAGCAGGCTTCTTGTAGGGAGCCCAATATGGGACTCCATCCCAGGACTCCTGAGCCGAAGGCAGGTGCTTAACCACTGAGCCACCCAGGCATCCCAGCTTCATACATATTTTAATAAATATGATCAAGTTCAAAAAATAGACAGCAAGGTGGAGAATTTAACAGAAATAGAAACTGTGAAATGTTTGCAGTTGAAATGATACAATTAAAAAGCAACTGTTACTAAAATTAAAAATCAGTAGTAGAGTGGTTAAGAGTGAAGAGAGATTAGTGAACTGAAGATAGAGTACTTAAAATATTAAGACTGAAGCAGGTAAACATAAAAAATAAAAAGTACAGAAGACAGCATCGGAAACATATGGAGCATAGTAAACATTTTTATCATATGTGTAATTAGAGTCTAATAAAAAAGGAGAAAGAGTGGGGAGAAAGCAATATTTTAGAAATAACAGCTGAGTTTTCCAAAACTAAAAAGAATATATCAAGCCAGAAATTCAGTAAGCACTATGAAACAGTAACAAGAATAAATACAAAGAAAACCATTCCTAGGACCATCACAGTGTAATTCATAAATAGCAAAGAAAAATAGAAAATCTTCAAGTAGCCAGAGGAAAAAAAGAGATAATATTTTCAAAGGAGCAACAATAAGATTAAGATTACAGGCTATTTCTCAACAAAAATGATGGATACTAGAAAATAATGGAATAACATTTTTAAGTACTGAAAAGAAAATACCTGGCAGTCTAGAATTCTAGAGACAGAGAAATGTTATTTGAAAGGAAAGATGAAATGAGAAAATTTTCAGACAAACAAAATCTAAATACCCAAAGAACAAATATTATTGAAACAGTGAAAAACAATTCCATGACATTTACAGAAGATAAGAGTCATTATAAAGAAAGACAAAGACAGAAAGTTAACAGAGGGAAAAATTATATCATGATAATAAGAAATAAAATTGAAGAAGGCATTCTAATGTTAAAGTAGGCTCAAAAGCAAAGAGTATCACGGGAGATGAGGCAGAATAATGAAAACCAAGTGTTAATTTATAAGGAACATATGATAAATCTAAACTTTAATGCAATATATGAGGAGACATTCCAAAAAACCAAGAAGAACTAGAGAAATCTAAGTCTTTATAGTAGTATCATAGAACAACAACAACAAAAATCAGTGAATTATAGGGAAATGCAATATCATCATTAAAAATGTGACCTAAAATTTACATTAAGCACTGCACAGACACAGAACACACATATTAATATATAAATGTTTTAGGTGCACAGGACACATTTATAAAAACTGGCTATAATCTGGTTATAAAGCAAGCCTTAACACATGTCAGAATTTGAATGTATTAAAAGTATTTTTTTAAGATTTTATTTATTTATTCATGAGAGATACAGAGAGAGAGAGAGAGAGGCAGAGATACAGGCAGAGGGAGAAGCAGGCTCCAAGCAGGGAACCCAACGTGGTACTCGATCCCGGGACTCCAGGATCACGCCCTGGGCCAAAGGCAGGCACTAAACCGCTGAGCCACCCTGGGATCCCCTAAAAGTATTTTTTTAAAGAAAAAACAAAACAAGAAACATAAAAATATAGAATCAATATTTCTCCAAATATTTGGATGTTAAAAACACTTCTAATCAATACACAGTTCAAGGATAAAGTCACAACAGAATTAGAATTTTTTTAATTGAATTATAATGAAAATATTTCATATCAAAACATACAGATTGCAAATAAAGTGGTTACAGAGAAATTTAAGTATTAAAATTTATATTAGAAGAAAAGAAGTATTGTAAATCAATAAATATACATCAAAGTATTTTTTAAAAAAGTAGCAAGTTAAGCCCAAAATTTAGAAAAAGGAAATACAATATAACTTAATAAGATGGAGAATAAACATGTAATAGAGAATATTAAAAAGCTAATAATTTTTCAAAAGATAAATATGATAAAAAAAATCTCTAACAATATAAAGAAAAATGGGAACATTATTACAGTTCCTACCAAAATTAAAAATATAAAAGGATATTTTTAAAATGTTATTTATTTATTCATGAGAGAGAGAGAGAGGAAGAGACAAGGCAGAGGGAGAAGCAGGCTCCCTGCAGGGACCCAATGTGGGACTCCATCCCCGTCTCCAGGATCAGGCCCTGGGCTAAAGGCGGTGCTAAACCGCTGAGCCCCCCAGGCTGCCCGGAAATATACATTCTTGTTCAGGAGTTGGAATGCTACTTATTTTGAAGATATCAATCCTCTATAAATTACTTATAGACTCATTGTAATCCAAGAAGGAATTCAAACCAGGTTTCGTTGTGGGTAACCAGTTAATGGTGATGAAGATGCTAAAATGTATATGGAAATGTAAAGGATCAAAAATAGACATGGTAACTTGAAGAAGATTTTAAAAGTTATTGGACTTGTATTACTAGGTTGTAACACTTACTATCAAGTGACTGTAATTAAGACACTGAAGTTTAGGTATACCAATAGACAAGTAAATGAATGGAACAATAGAGAGGGCTCAGAAATACATTAAATACATTTGGTTATTTGACTTATGGCAGGTGGCACTCAGTGCAGGGAGGAGAAGATTGTATTTGTAATGAGGGATGCAGGGGCAATCGTATGTCCACATGGAAAGACAATGAATCTTGATCCTTGATACATAAAAAAATAAGTCTAGAAAATTGTAGATTTGCATGTAAACAGTAAGATAATAAAGCTTCTAGGAGATAACCTATGACGTTAAGGTTAGCATCCACTGTACTGTACCCAGTGGTGGAGGCAGGGCAGACCTAAGAAGTGCAGGAGGCCAGAAACAGGCAAAGACAGAAAAGAGTTTTCAAATTAGGCCAGCAGAGACCCAATGAATATCAAGACTAGGAGCAGTCTCCAAGGAAGAGCTTTTAGGACAGAAAGGGATGGAGACATTACACTGTATTTAAGAGCTAGCACCATAATTCCTCTTAGGGATGCCTTATGTTTCTGGAGAAAAAATAAGAAGTACTTGATGTAGAAGGTGAACATCTTCATTAAATCCTAGTGGAATCTTGGCACCAGGACCACGTATGAAGTAGAACATGGAGATCTCATGGGTGATCCAGCAAAGGCGAGGGTGAGAAACAGAGACATGAGGGAAGGGAAGGACAGAAGTTAAATTAAATTGTGCAGACTGGTGATGTTGCAGACCAAAGTCCACGTTGGTCCCCCACCTACAGACCTTAAATAAAAGCCACCATGTTCCTAAATCTTTTAGGTGTCTAGAATTGCTCTTCAGAACTGAAAGTGGGGTCAGGTTTCCTGGCTGGATTGCTACAGTGCAAAATAGAAGCAGAGTGTTAACAAGCAGGTCTCCATCTGACGGGGGAGGCTTTGAGGCTGCCAGCTGCTCACTGGGCACGAGCAGGACAGAAAGGCTTGAATCTTGAGCACACTGAAGCTCCGGGAGGCCTTTCGGGAGTTAAGTGCATCGTGGATACTGTACCTTCACTGACCCCCTTTTATACTCTGCCCAACTCTCCCCACTCATGCTCGAGCTCGAAGGGGTTCAATGAGCAAGCACTTCCTGCTGCTCCAGAAACTTGTCGTATAGTTGGGGACTTTGGGGGAAAGTCTGCCTTCCCTCTACCAACTTCTGTTTTCTGATCTCTTGGTTCCAGGCTAGTCTGCTCAAACTGCCTTTGCCATTTCTGCCAAGAATCTACCCCCAAAACTCCTTCCGGGACCTTCCGAACTCTTTCCTGGGACAGAAAGAGGAGGAGGAGAATTAATGAAGGCAGTTTTTGTTTCTAGAAGGAAAGCTGATCATGTGACTTCATAGTATCCATGTCCTCGACCGTTCAGTATTTTCTTAGCTTTATCATCGGTAGGTATGCAGCCTCCACCCCAGCTCAAGGAGGATTTTGAACACGGTCCTGATCTCAGCATGAAGGTCTCCACTCTCCACTCTCTCTCCTTACCCATCCTTATCCCCTGACTCACAGTCTTTCTGGATCTGTAGGGAAGGCGAGCACTTCACAGAACCTCTGCTACAGAACCAAACATATTGAAATGACTTTTTATGAAGATATTGAAACAACCAAGAAGGCGTACGTGAGGATTGTTTCTCCCGAGGGCTCAATTACTTAGAGGGCCTGCAGAAAATCATGATTGATAAATCTCACCTTGCTTTCCTTGGCAATAGTTGATCACACTGTGATGAAAACAAGTTAGAGAATGGGAAAATAATATTCAGACTTCAACAAAATAATGAAAATTCAGGGACTGTCTTTGACTTTTGCAAGGTGAGAGAAGATCTCACATCTTGATTGTATGGCAGGAATCCCTTTTAAAACCAAGCCAGTCTGTGGGATATATTTAAAAATCAACCTTTTCAAATACAGCCATAACCCCCACAATATTTTCTTGATTTCTCTGGGGGCAGATAAACTGTCACATTGCAGAGTGGTGCCCTGTATATGAAAGTGATAAAGATAATTTGGAAGCACAGCAGTGGCTAAATATATGGATCCAGCAGCTGTTCGTTGAAATGTTTTCTGCTATTAAATTCATTGCATAAAATTTTAAATGTCCAAATTCAGGCACATAGCTCCTGCCAACCATCAGAAGCTTCAACCTTGTTAACAGCCTAGTATGTACTGTTAAATCCTACCTTGGCAGTTCCAGAAACTACTGGTTTCTTTAATGCCTCATTATTCTTTCCTTTGTGTCTTTCTGCTTTTCTTTAAAAAACATAATTACATGACCTTGGGAAACTTAGATTATGTCCTTGGGCCTCGGGTGCCTTCTTTGTGAATGTCTAGGTGTGTCTTTAGTATTGCCCAATAGAATTTACTATGAATAATGAACATGTACATATCCGTACTATCTCTCCCAGCATCCACGAGCCACATGTGGCTAATAAATACTTTTGAAATATAGTTAGTGCCACTGAGGAAGTGAATTTTTAAGTTTATTTTAGAATTCATTGAATTACAAATAGCCCCATGTGACTAGTGTCCACTTCATTTGCCAGTGCAGATCCGGTCATTTTTTTAAGGCCACTTAAAACTCTGCCCTCTAAAACTCTACTGTTCATTAGCTAACCTAAATATTTTTGCCCCTTGACAAGCAGAAAATAATTTATGCTTGGCTTAAAATTATTTTTCAAGAACTTTGTCAGTTTGGGAACATTATATTCCTAATACTTTATTTGCTCTATGAAACTTTAATAATACTGGAGTTTCTTGCCCTTGGTACCACCTTTGTGATTATGGGAAATAATATGGATGATCAAGGATCACTGAAGAGATCATGAAGAGACACCTCCTTCTGGATTTAATTTCATTAGGAGGATGTTCAGAATGCCAAATGCTAAATTGCTTAGAATAAAGCCCATACCTTTTTTGTGCTGTGTTGTTTCCTAATATAGCTAGAAAAACGTTGGTAGTTATGTCTTAAAAAATAATCTTTAAATCAGCACATCTATTTTTGAAGCTGATTTGGCTGTCCAAGCCTTATATAGCACTTTACCATCTCACTAATATTTCACTTAGTAAACAAATGCAGTTGCCATGATTGCTCTAGGTTCATGTTCTTTGAAGTTAGGAATTATTTATATCACAGCCTCTATAAATAGCACAATCTCCCTTGCTAATTCAGATTATATTTTAAAATATAAGATAAAATTTAACATTTATTATGATGATCAGAAACATCTAACAAACCAACCAGAAAACAAAAATAAGCTCTTTTTGTCTTTTCTTTTTTTCTTTTCTTTTCTTCTTCTTCTTCTTTTTTTTTTTTTTGTAAGCCAAGGAAAACTTGAGAGAAATTTCTAGTGCAAAACCACATCTCTAATAATTACTGTTGTATTTAAAATGCATATATGGGATCCCTGGGTGGCCAGCGGTTTGGCGCCTGCCTTTGGCCCAGGGCGCGATCCTGGAGACCCGGGATCGAATCCCACGTCAGGCTCCCGGTGCATGGAGCCTGCTTCTCCCTCTGCCTGTGTCTCTGCCTCTCTCTCTATCTCTCTGTGACTATCATAAATAAATAAAAATTAAAAAAAAAGTTTAAAAAAAAATAAAAATAAATAAAATGCATATATGTTAAATGTATTTTAAAATATCTTCTTAAAAAAATAAAAGTAAAATATCTTCTTATCACAGACTTTCAGGTTATATCCAAAGTTATATCAGAAGTTAAAAATAATCATATGGTCTGATCACCTGGCTCACACATGGAAAGTAATTGGAAAGGGAAGAACTTCATCTCTGATATTATACTGGATCAACTGAATCACAATAGAAGCTACTACGTTATTGGAGACAGTCAGCAAGTTGCACTGTCTCTCTAGAACAATCATACCTGCAGAAATATGTATAAACTAGCATACATTCACCAATAGATAGGAATTCTTCAATTTGGCTGTGTTACTGAGCAATGAGGTATTGTACATTAGAAGAATTTTTAAAAAGTAACTACAAATTGAAGAAAGGATATCTTAAGTATCACCTTCAGTAAATTTTTCTAAAATTAAGAAATGTGTCCATTTTTGTTTTTAATGTTCCTTGATAACCAAGGTCATGATTTAAGCAATATTTGTATTGATAATGTCTTGGAAACAAGACAGGTGTACCTATTAAAACTGAAGATGACATAATGCCAGCAGAGATAACTGATGGAAGAGCAAAGATAAATCTGAAAATGAAAACAAATCATGATAAAAAAAGCAATCATTAAGTGTAAAATTCTGAAATTTCTGTATTTAGTTTCAAACAGAAACCCCACAAATACAAATAGAGATTCCAGCGTCATTGACTCTCTCCCTTGTTTCTTTTCCTCTCCTTTTCTTTTACCCCAGATTGTGTTTCAGAAAATGTTTTGAGCTGCTTACAAGACCAATTCTACTACCTACTTACTCATGCAAATTTCACAATATATCCATGAGACAGTATTGAGGTAAAATATAATTCATCACACTGAGATCGGTTGTTAAAATAGAATAAGAAACCAACTTATACAGAGGGTAGCTGTCAGATGCTAACGTTCTACTGATTTTCTCTCCACTTCTAAGAGGTAAATCTTATTTCCCAAGATCATTTTTTGTGGGTACTTTATTCCAGGCTGTTCCATTTCTGCCATCCTCAACCCCTAACATATATTTGGTACTTTGTATGATCCTAGTTATTCATTTATTAAATAATTAACCAGGGGCGCCTGGGTGGCTCAGTCACTTAAACATCTGCCTCCAGCTCAGGTCATGATCCTGGGGCCCTGGGATGAGCCCTGTGGGGCTCTCTGCTCAGTGGGGAGCCTGCTTTTCCCTCTGCCTCTGCCTCTCCCCCACTGCTCATGCATGCTTTCTCTCTCTTTCTCTCTCTCTCAGATACATAAATAAAAATCTTTTTAAAAATTAATAATTAACCACACTACTGTTAGAATTAAGTCCAGAGCAGACACTACTGTTAGAATTAAGTCCAGAGCAAAATAAAAATATCACACTTGCTTGGAGGGTTTAGCAGCTCTGCCACCACATAGAGGGCATGGATATAAAGAGACTGCACTGGACTTGCCCTTGTCCCAACTCTCTCTCAAGAAGTATCTGAGATGAACCTGAATTCTGAAAGAGTCAGAATGACCTGCTTTCTCAGGCTGGCTGGAATTCATTGCTCAGGCCCCTGGGCTCAGGGACACTTTCCAAAGATGGGGTGGCTGCCTCTGTCTGCTGCAGAAACCCAGGGCCTCAGTGGGCCCGCTGTCTGTCTCCAGTCTCACGCTAAAGGCCACATGTCAGCTCTCCGAGAACATTAAGTATCCACGTTTGGGTTTCTGAACTGCTCCGACTGAGTCCTCACAGCCTCTTGCTCTCTTCGTTTGAAGCGTGACCTTCAACCTATATCCCTGATCAGACAGGTCCCCTTCCTACTTAGGCTTCAGGTGCTTGAGCCATAAAATAATACATTTGTCCTTGATTCTGAACTCTTTCTAAAGCTCTAAAATGCAGTGGCTTCTTAAAAGTTCTGTGTTTTGCTTATTCCCAGTTTTGAGAGAATTAAAACCAGAGTTACTCTAAAAGGTAAGTAAGTTACATTCGATGAGTAAAGGGTGCTTTTTGAGGTAGATTCACAGGGAAGGAAGGTGACTTCGCATGTTTCAACACCCTCATAATCCATTCTCCTGGGATGGCAGGAACGGGAACAGAGTTAATAAAATCCTAAATGATTCTGACAAATTCAATTAGCCGAGCTGTAGCTGATTAGTCAATATTTGAATAAAGCCACACAGACAGCGACTCCCAAGTTTTCCTTTATTTTTTTAAGACGTGATCCCAGTGAACGGACTCCCATGCTCAGTAACTCCCCGTTCAACGATTCAGTCTCTAAAAACAGTTACTGTTGCTGGAAGAAGAAATATTGCTTGTCACTCCTAATTGATGTTTAGCTATCAAGTACATTTGAAATAAATTTATTACTTTGCCTGATCTCAGTTTAATACATTCCAAAGGGGGAGACATGCACAAGAATTTATAGAGTCTCAGTTCTCCACACTAAAGCGTGCGATAAATTACAACATTATTTGGCCATGAAATTAACAAGCCATAGAAACCACACCATTAGCAAGGTATACAGTGGTAAACAGCAGGCGATGATCACGATATAAAACAAAATAGATGGTGTTTTAGGCGTAGCTGCCAAGAAAGACATAATTAAGTGTATTCTTCTGCAGCTTTAGCAGGTAAGCTCTTTGAGGGCAATTGCTATGAATTCTACATGCCTGTCAGGATACGATGGCCCAGTTTCTACGTCCTTCATGTGCAGACTCTGAGAAAGTGTTACTATGGGTAAACTCAGACCTTTTCTCAAGGTAGAGGTCGATCAATGCACAGTACGTTCTGGACAGCAAAATTCCACACTGCTTCTGCCCTTCACACTGCTTCCAATCATCCTACAACTTAGTGCCATCTCAACAAATGCAGGGTAGAGTATGGCGCATCACAAGAAGTTAGGGAGAGAGGGAGGGAAGGAAGGAGGGACAAAGCAAAAAGTTGTGTAAGGAGCACTTCAACGTTTATATAAAGAATGGATCCAAAACTAACTGGAGTACCCTCAATTATTAGCATATGCCACAGAAACTTAACTGAAAACAGTAAGCTAAGCTCAGAAAGAGTCTTTGGTTTTTCACATTACTGCACACACACATACACACACACATCCATATTAAATAATCTCTATATTTTTATCCAATGAGGGAGCACTGTTTTGTGAGTCCCATCTGTGTTCTATCAGAGGGAATGTAAAGGTCAGATGACTCAAGTTTAGCAGAAAAATTAGCTCTCAGGTGAATAACTGCTTCTTATAGGTGGTAACCCTTTGAATTTTCCAGAAATGTTTCCAAAAAAACCAAACTAGAGGACGAAGACCATTGCCTTTAGGAGTTTTATACTAACAAGGTTTCTGTAGGAAGAATATCCTTCTGGGTTATCAACACAATAATGACAAACAGGTTGATTTATCCAGAGAAAATTATACAACAACAACCACATCACCTGCATTCTACTGACCGTCTTCCTGGCTTCAATCTCATACTTCTTAGGAAAGGTAAATATGGAGCTAAGAATAGACATTGGCAGTGGGAGAGGCTCAGATGGACTTATATAAATGCCCTCAGAGAAGATCACCCACCCAAGGCTAAAGTTCTGCTTAAAAACATCCCCAAATGAGTGAACCTCAAAAACCATATGCTGAGCAAATGAATCTAGCTACAAGAGGGCACCTACTATATTATTCAATTTCCACGAAATTCTAGACTGGACAAAATTAATCTAATGATAGAAAACAAATCAGTGGCTGCCTAGGGTGAGAGGTGGGGTGATGTTTGCAAAAGGCTAAGAGGAGACTTGCTAGGATATTAGAATTGTTATCTGTCTTTATAAGTGTAATGGTTACACACATGTATATTATATGTTAAAACTCACTGAACTTTGGACTAAAAAATATATGTATTTTATTGTGTGTAGATGACAGTTTATTATGGTTGATTCAAACTAAAACAAAGCCAAATGGAAATCTCTCAAGACCTCAAAGAAAATGTGCTGTTTCCTCCAGGGTACCAGACTGGAAATGAGGTACTGGTTTTTTCTATTCTTAGATACCCCTAGGATTGATTATTTAGACTATTTTAAAATGCTAGAGTTCCCTATCAGGAAAACTCACCATTATTACCTTGAATTTTTTCTTCGCCTCATCTCCCAACGCAGTGAAGTCAAGTTTGGTAAAGAAAAACCGGCCTTTCCATCATCACATGTGCTTCACAAAGCTATTATTTATAGGATAAATTTTGGCTACAGTTTAAAAAAAATCTAGCATCTTGGAATTTACAAACCTTAACAGTTAAACTATTGTCTCTACTAGAATTTAGGAGAAGTTATTTTCAAAATAAAAAGCTGAGATTTGACATTTTTGTTTTCTGTGGTTCTTTCTTCCCCTGCAGGAGAAATGATAGATATGAACGAGTAAGAATGAGAAACACAGATGGAAAATAAAAACATTACCTTGCTGCATTTGCATAGTTATAATTTATATGAGCCCCCTTTAAACAATGATCTCATATCAGAATCAACAGAATACAATCTCCATGAAGGCCAAGATATTTGTCTCTTTGTTTTGTGAATATTGTTTTTCACCAATGAATCTCCATGCCTTGAACAGTGGCTGGCAAGAGAAAATAACGCATAAATGTTTGTTGAATGATTAAATTAATAAGTTCTGGTGGTCAGTAAACATTTCAAAATGTCCTTGTGCTGTGCTTTCTACAACAGAGCTTGGAAGGGACTCATCAAGGTACTTGTAGTCAATGATCATTGTAATCACTATGTCTTTTGTCTGAAATGGTCCTACTACTAATGCATTGTTTTCTCTACTTCATGGTTATTTCCGATAGAAAAGCCATCACTTTTAACAGATTGTAATACAAACATGTCATGGATATGCTTCTTGGCGATTCTTTTAATATTATAATGGCCGATTTCTCATGCCTTCTCACCTTGATTTAAACCAGGCTTCTCACTAATGGCCTCACATTCCCTCCTCACTCTGTTGTGGGCCTCTTCTCTAACTACCACCTCACTCTGAAACCAAAGGAGGAATCAACGCCTTCCTGCTCTTTATGATACCTCCAGGTCATTATTATATTGTGACTGCCCTGAAGAATAGCCAAACAATTGTTATATCAGAGCCATCTGCCAGTTGTAGCTCTAAAAATTAATTAAGGTACAGCATCTGTCAAAAATATATTGGTTTAAACCTATGGCAACATAGCAGTCTGAAGCCATTTATGACCATCTGTGTGGGAAGCACCCTCCTCTGGCAGATCCAATGCCACACAACACTCTTGTCATGTCAGGTAAGCAAGCAGGAAAGCACAGCAATGGATGCTTGCTTTTGTGGAAAGAAATACTTGGCTTTAAGGAGCCTCAAAATTCATGCATTTTTCTTGAATTAAATTCCCCATGAATTACTTATCTACAAAAAGCAATTGTCATCAGAATTGATATAAGCAAGTGAGAAGATGCTACCCCATGTCCCTTCTGCATGCAGACTTTTCTCTTTTTCTTTTTTCCATGTGGCTATCTAAAACATTGGAAATACCGAAATTTGTAAATATTTTACAGAAATTGTGTGTGTGTGTATCCACATGATGAAAATATCATTGAAATAAAATATAATAGATTCTTAAGAAGCACAGTCTACTTGAAACTGTGAAAGCACTAATATTCATGGACAACTTTACACTCTGATATTTGCCACCCAAATTTTCTCGATTTCTATATATACAGGAATTTTTCAAATTTTCTACAATGATCATTTGTTAGTTTTATAATTTCATAATAAGTATGTTAAGAGTAAATCATACAATTTTCTGCTACCCATTGCAGTTTAACTATTCCTCTACTTGTCCTCAGCAGATGTTGTGTCATATATTAGTACATAAGCAAAGACTTTCAACACAGCAGTGCTTTATGGTGACAAGAAGTATGCTGGGCTGTTTCTGTTAAGAGTAGACCATAAAACCACAGTATATAACTCCAAGTATTCCAAAGTTAAAAAAAAAAAAAAAAGCTTATCTATGAAAACTCAAAAAGAGCATATGAACTTGCATAGAAAACAAACTTATACAAGTTGATAAGTAAACCATAGTATAACCCCCTACACATTATATACTGACTGTAATGTCCTGAGCCTCTCCCATCCTTAGGTAGCTGGAAATTGTGACAAAATAATACTTTTCACTTTTGAGAGCCACACCATCTTTCATATCAACCACCTCCTTACTTCCTTAGAGAGAACAGGAAATTAACCTGAATATCATGAAAAAAAAATCATTACCAATGTAGACTCTTTGTTTAAAGACCATGAGGGAACTTTACTGTTGCAGGCTTTAGATAGCCTCTGTATTTCTCAGATTTCATGCTAAATCATAAAGTACCATATTGTGCCTGAAGCTATTTTTGTCAATAGTCCACATAAAATCAAAGCAATAAATATTGAGGAATATTGTGGTTCCAAAATTCTAAGCCATTCTGATTATGCCTGCATGATCCTGGGGACATTGTCAGAACCACTGAGGACTGGCCAAGCTACCAATGTACTAGGCAGCTTATGAATTATAAGTTATATAGAATCTAGTATTATTTTTTGCTAAGTAATTCCTATGAGGTCTTTGAGATGTCAATATAAAGTCCTATGATGTAGAATCTTTATCCATAAGATGGGGGGCACAATGCCAACCCCTACCACAGTCTGACACTGTAATCCACCATAGGGCATGAGACCAGCAAATCAAATTTTGAATCCCATTTTGACAATCAACAGTTTTTTTGTTTTTTGTTTTTTTGTTTTTTTTTTTTTTTAACAAATACTCATTTTAAAATCTGCTGTTATATGCCAATAAATGCTAGGCACTTTGAGTACAATGCTGGAGCAGACACATTCCATTCAGGCCCACCTAGAATTTATAATCCAGGGAAATAAATGCCTTTACTGTAAAGTATTATGACTTGTAAGTTCCAGCCAACACAGTCATCATCAGCAAGGAACCAAGTGATACAGGTTGCTTTCTTAATAGGCCTCATGTTCTTTGTACTTTGCTTTCAGGATTTTTACTTTTCTTCAAGGGACATAATCCAATGGTCAATTTCTTCAGTTAGTAAGGTTTGGATAAAATTTACTTAGTGAACAATTTCTCGTGGTCTCAGTCTTTTGCCATATTCTCCTCCATGCTCTTGAACTAAGGAGACCTTGATTAAAGTCACTTGCTCTAATCCTATTATTTTAAAATATGGCTTCCTCAGCTTTGAGGATTTCTGCTGGACCAATACGGTGGCAAAGCGGCACTGAAGCAGAAGCAGGTAAATTTCAAAATGACAGCTCTAAAAATATCCACTCTCCTTTTGTTCTCCTTCCATCCCTTTGCTCTGAACACCTCTGCCCTGACGCATTGCCTTTACCCTTCTGTGATTACTGCTTCGAAAGGTTTTCTAAGAGCAGGGAGTATTTATGGTTTCATTTGCTGCTGAGTCCTTGTTGGAAAGGGATTGTTCCTGATTCCTACTAATTCCACACTCACATTATTAACATGAAAATTGTATTATTTCTTTTATATTCTTTTTGGCTTTATATGTCTTCTGTTTCCTTTTTCTGGGCCAATAACAAAAGAAGATTTTTAAAGAAACAATATTCTTTTCCCATCGCCCTTCTGAGTTTCTCGTTCATACCTCCAATCTCATTTCCAACCCCTATTAAGAGATGCATTGCAAAAATATAAGAAAGTTCTTTGTGCTTTTCCTGTAGCAGCCAATTATTCTAATTCATTCTGTCTCTAAAGAACGGAATGCGAAATCAACACAAAGGCCGATTATGTGATCTGTTCCAAGGGAAAGATCTGAGTCGTTGTCTATTTACTAATGAAGCTCAGTATGTGCTATTAAGGTTTGACAGAAGCAATCACCAGGAATTTTCATCCCTTAAATTAGTGTTTTCCACCAGATGCACATCTTTCATTTTGGAGAATATATTCTTTAAGTTCAGGATACAGCTGGACAAAAGAGACGAAAAAACAAGGTAACGAACACAACATTTTTTAAGTAATAACACAGTATATAGCTATTATCCCTCCTGGAGGAATTCAGCCTACTTTATGGACACAATTTAGTACAAACTCATAAGAAAGCTAACAAAACTCAAAATCACTTCACAATAGCCTAGAGACATAAAGGTCAAAAATGATTATTGCCAAGCCCAGGAGACAGCAGCACCCACCAAAAAGAGGCTGGGATAGGAAAATAGGGAAGCCTCTGTTCCAATTTCAGTTTTTCCTGTAAAGCATTAGTTTGATCTGAGCACTCTCAGCATGCCCCACTTTTTCCAAGAATAAAAACCTACATCATTCTCTCAGTAGAATGAAATAACAAATCTGAAAAGTAGATCTCTTTAGGAAGTCCAATAAAACAAATTATTGATTCAAAATCAAATCTATATGAAGTTTCCATTCCATCAGAAGTCTTTCCCACTCTTAATTCTTCAGTTCCTTTTCTGTCCACTCTTGGCCAATGCTCAAAGCCTAATTCCACATTTTAGAAGTGGTATAATGAAATATTCATAACACAGGAAGTCTGTATATTTCACTGAAATGAAGGCTCTAAATAATTTTCCAAATAATTTAGGCAATAAAAATACTTTTGTCTTACATGCAGAGATAAATGTTACTTGTTTAATAAATGTTCAAACAAAATTTCCTGGCCTACAAACTACATTGGTTCAAATACAGACACTAATTTGAGTTTTACTCCTGTGCTAAAACCCAGTGACAGGCCTCATACTGCTTCTAAAGGGATATTTCAGGGTACTGAGACAAATTTATCCTATGAAATGTAATATTAGTAGTAGTATCAGAAGATATGGTGTGACTGGAGGGACACAGATGAAGACCTCAGGATAGACAATACCAAGGACAAATTATGTGAAATAAGATACTATTTTAGTTCATGGAACATGGTTTGTTATCAAGTATGTGAAGCCAGAGCCAGTGAGGAATAAATCGTAGATGGTTACAATAGGTAGTCAGGAGGCATTGTGGGTTGGACACACCTGGCAAGAAATATTTCTGCCTCCTCAGCCAATCTCCCCATATAGGCCAAAAATGTCAGCATTTGGGAGATCTTTGACTTAAAGAGAGCATAAGTTTACAACCTAAACCAATGTGGTTGAATTATTCTCCTCAGTGTAGTCAGAAATCAAATGGCATCTTACAGCGAGAGTTAGCAAATCTTTTCTGTAAAGGATCAGATAGTAAATATTTTAAGTTTCACAGGCCACACACCTCTGTCAGAACTACCCAATTCTGTTGTTGTGACAAAGATACAGCTATATGCAATACATTAATGAATGAGTTGTGTCCAAGCAAAGCTTTACTTACACTACCAGGAATCGGGCAGGAGTTGGTCAGTGTGCCAGTTTGCCGACCTCAGTTATGGATTCTTGTTCATGAAAGACCATGGTCAAATGAGTCATGAGACTCAAGTTTCAGTTCTCATGATACCACTTTCTACAGGGTGAACCTGGGACCGTCATTATATCTACATGGGCCACTCTATTAGTCCAGGTTCTCCATAGAAACAGAAGCAACATTTGTATATATACATACATATAGTGAGATTTATTTTAAAGACTTGGCTCACACAATTGTGGAGGCTTGGTAAATCCAAAATCCACAAAGAAGGCAGTCTAGAGATCCTGGAAAGATAAGCATTTTGGGTCCAAAGGCAATTCTTTCTTGGTAGGACAGGGTAAGTCTTTGTGGATGAGGCCCACCCCTATTATGGAGGGTAATCTCAAATTCCACCAATTTCAATGTTGATCTATCTAAAAGCACCTTCACAAAAATATCCAGAATAACATTTTACCAAATTTCTGGGCATGTTGGGCCAGGCAAATTGACACATAAAATTAACCATCTCAGCCATAGTTTCCTAATCATGTAGTGAGAAATTTGATTTATTTGAACTATTTTGATCCCTTCCAGAGAGACTCTTCCACCTTTAATTTTGTACAAGGTGGACAACGTGGGGAAGAGCCCATTTTCTTACTTACCCGACAACTAAGAAATACATTTGTTTCTTTCTTTTTCCACTAGAAAGAATGCCAAAAATACAATCTCATTGTATCTGTTTTAGCAAATATATGGTAGGTCTGGAACTGAGCTATACTACCAATGGGTCCCATGGGATGTGTAGGTTCATCAATAGTCTTAACTTATTAGGAATAGAGACAGAAAAGTAAGGTGGATAAAGAATCTGTCCAAAGATTTGAGTTCATGCTATTGGGAATATGAGAAAAGAATGGACATCTAAAGGTATCTGCTTTGAGCTAACACTAATTCCACAGCATAGGATAATACAGGGAGCCAAACTGCTGCCCCCGCCCACCCCAGATTCATACAAATCAAGCATATTAGCAAAGGAAGAGCATTAGTCATGATAAACAAATTCCCTTTTGGAGATTATCTCTCAAATGATTTAATTCAATGTAGACCATAGTTTGGCTTCATGTATCACAAAATAGAGCTTCTCATTTCCAGGTCCTTCCCCAAATATACATAATAAGTAGGAATTTGGCATCAGTAGTTTTTGAAATCTCCCCAAGTGGTTATAATGTGCCACCAGGGCTGAGAACCACCAACATACCCAATTCTGGACACATAATAGAGTGGAGAAAATTTAAATTGAATTTCAGTTAAAGAGTAAAACAAGCTCTGACTCTACTGGTTGGAGTTAGACAAGGGCTGGATTTAATAGGATAAGAAAATAAAGAACACCATGGAGGAAATCAGATGTTTTATACCTGTATGTAGCTAACTACCACTCAGATCCTTCAGAAAATTCAGGTTAATTCAAATAATCTCAAAGCACCTGAACTCTGAGACTCCTTAGTTCTGTGTTTAAAATAGTAACTGTTAAAAAAAAAAGTAACTGTTCAAGTGAATGAACTCAGATATTTTCTGAACTAGCTGCTTTCATATATATGGCTTTATTTTCATAATATTAACTTGATATCTTGTGTTCCATTGCATAAATAGGAATATAAGGCTAAAGAAACTCAGTAATTTTCTCAAGGCCACTTACTAGGGGTGTGATAGGCAGAGTGATGGCCCATAAAGATGTCCCCATCCTAATCTCAAGAACCTATGAATTTGTTACCTTACATAGAAGAAAAAAAAAAAGGACTTTGTATGACAGTAATAGAAAACAAGTACAAAGTTCCTATAAGAATCAGTAGTAGTATGCATTTAGACCTAAGAATTTCTAAAATAAAATCTAGCCTTATGATTGATAGAAGCAGCAGCAGCTTCAATAGGATCTAACTTCATTTCTGGGGTAAAAGTGGCTTAATTGAAAGAAGTCATGTTGGTGAGTCATAGAGTGACCTGATCTACTGTAGCAACAGCATAGCCTGAAGAGAGACTCATCCTCCTGCCCTTCACCCACCAACACTACTAGGCCTAATTTGCTGGCATCTGCTATAACACCAAGAAGCAGAGTCAGAGAGATATTATCTGCTATAACAGGCCCAGCATCCCATCCTCCAGCCACTAGCACTAAGCGATCTAAGATTAGTGTTTTCTGAAACTCATATCCAATGACATTGGAAGTCCAGATAGCACCTGCTAGTACCGAAGTTCTGAAAATAGAAAGGAAAGAATAACAGAAGACTGGGAAAGAAAAGCATAACAGTGGAATGGTAAAAATAGGGGTAAATATAATAAACTGTCATTCACCTCATGAGTTTTTAAGCAAAAATTATGATATCATCTGATATGGTTTTCAATGAATACAGAAGAAATATTAAATATTATAGTTTAAAAGTGGGGAAGTTCAAGAGACCTTAATGGAAGTAGAATTTTGAAACTTTACTTGAAGTCATAAAACACTGATTCCAGTAGGCTGTGATAATTATACATGCATACTGTAATACCAAAAGAAACCACTAAGAAAACTATACAAAACAATATACAAAGGATTATAAATAAATTAAAATGGAATTTCTAAGTAACCCACACAAAGGCAAAAAAGAGAAACAGAGGAATGAGAAACAAAGGTAATAAAAACAAAAACTGGCAGACCTAATCTTTAATACAGCAATATTATATTAAGTGTAAATGATCTCAATGATTGGTAGAGTGAACTTAAAAAATAATGAATATGATCCAACTCTACTGTTTATAGGAACTTACTTCACACATGGTATAGGTAGTTCAGAAGTAAAAGGATAAAAAAGATATGTCATATGAACATTAGTCAAAGAAGACAGAAGTGACTATATTAATAACAGATAAAATAGACTTCAGAGTAAAGGAAATTACTAGGGACAAAGAGGGACATTATATAAGGATAATAGGACCAAGTGATGATATAGTGATGCTAAATACGTATGCACCAAATAGAAGAACTTTAAAATACATGAAGCGAACACTGAAAGAGCTAAAAGGGAAATAGGGAATACCTGTAATTATTATTTGAGACTTCAACACAGCAACTGATAGAAACTACTAGACAGAAAGTCAGCAAGGATATAGAACAATTGAATATCACCATAAATCTACAGGATCTAAGTCACATTTATAAAACAAACTCTACTCAACAAGAACAGAATACACATTTCTTTCAAGTGTTCATGAAACAATCACCTATAGACCACATATTGGTCATAAAACATACAGTAGCAAACTCAGAAGAATTGAAATCATACATAATATGTTCTCTGATTCAAATGGAATCAAACTAGAAATCAATAGCAGAAAGACAACAGGAAATACATGAGAACTAAATAGCATACTCCCAAGTAATTCATGGGCCAAAAAGGAAATTCCAAGGAAAATTTTTTAAATGCATTGGCTAAAATAAGATGGAAATCTAACAAATCAAATTTATGGAATGCAGCTAAAGTAATGCTGAAAGGAAATTTATAATAACTAAATTAGAAAAAAGGAAATATTTCACAGCAATATTTTCATTTTCTATATGAAAATACTAGAAAAAGAGGAGAAAAATGAACTCAAAGCAAGCAAAAGGAAGGAAATAATAGAGATAAAATGAGAAATAATGAAATTGAAAACAAAAATAATAGGGAAAAATCAGTGAAACAAAAAGGTGTTTCTTTGAAAAAAAAGGTCTCATCAATAAAAATCTAGAAAGACTGGCAAAGATAAAAAGGAAACACATATTATAAATATCAGAAATGTAACAAGGCATATCATGACATATCCTGCAGGATAATAAGGGACAAGTTATAATAAGCAAGTCTACACTATAAATTCAAAACATAATAGAAATGAACCAATGCTTCTAAACCACAAACTTTCAAAACTCAGCCAAGATAAAATAGATAATCTGAATTTTTGTAGAACTATTGAAAACACCGAACTTTTCACTTAAAAAGTCTCCAAAGAAATACTCAGACTTATGTGGTTTCAATTTTCCTGAAGATTTCAAGAATTGACACCACTTTTATACAATTTTTATAGGAAATGTAAGTAGAGGGACTGCTTCCTAATTCATTTTATGAAGTCAATATAACCTTGATACCAAACCCAGTCAAAGATATTTTAGAAAGAAGAGAACTACAGGCCAACATTTCTCATGAATTTAGCAGTAAAAATCCACAACCAAATATTAACAAATTAAATCCAGAAATATATAGAAGAATAACATACCATGTCCAAGTGGGATTTATCCAGTTATGCAAATTTAGTTAAATATTTGAAATTCAAACAATGTAATCCACTATATCAATAGGCTAAAGAAAGAAATTCATGTGATCATATCTATTTATGCAGAAAAGCATTTGACAAAATCCAATCCTATTCATTATTTTAAAAAGAAAGAAAGAAAAACTAAGCAAGTTAGAAATAGAAAACTTACTCAAAGCCATAAAGATGATCTACTAACAGACTATATCTAGCATTATACTTCATCATGAAAGATTGGGTGCTTTCTCTGTATGATCAGGAATAAAAAAAAATGATGTCTGCTCTCACTGCATTTACTACTTCAAAATATTACTGAAGGTTCCAGCCAGAAGATTAAAGGAAAAATATACAAATACATAAATTTAAAAATTAAAAAAATTTAGTTTTGTTTAAAAGGCAAAAAGTATAGATATTGAATAAGGAGAAACGAAACTGTCTCTATCTGCAGATGATATGATTATCTAAATGGAGAAATTTCCAAGGAATCTACAAAATGCTCCTAGAAATAATAAGTTAGTCAAGGTTGTAGGGTATAAGATCAACACAAAAATCAATTGTATTTTGACATACTAACAACAAATATGTGGAGAACTACATAAAAAATGAAATACCATTTACGATGGATCTAAATAAAATTAAATATTTAGATACTAGACTAATAAATCATTTATAGGATCTGCATGCTAAAAATAACAAAATACCGATAAAGGAAATCAATGAAGTCCCAAACAAATGGAAAGACATACCTTATACATGGACTAGAAGAAAAGACAGAGTAAAAACGTCAGTTGTCCCCAAGTTAATAAGCTTAATGCAATTATTATTAAAACCCTCAAGGCTTTTGTAGACATAGGGAAGCTTATTCTGAAACTTATATGGGAAGCAAGAGGTCTGAGGATATCTAAAATAATTTGTGAATGAAAAATAAAATGGGAGAAATTAATCTACATAACTTCAAAATTTAGCAGCATTGGTGGAGGGATAGACACATAGATCAATGGAACAGAATAGACAACCCAGAAATAGACCTACACAAATATACTCAACTTATTTTTTACAACAGTGCAAAAGCAATAGAGAAATAATAGACTTTTCAACAAATGGTACTGAGACCATTGGACATCTAGAGGCCATCTGATATCAGAAAAACAGCTCAGAACCATAATATATAAAGAACTCTCAATACTCAACTTGAAAAAAAATAAAATTAGAAAATGGGCAAAAGTCATGAATAGATATTTCTTGGAAGAGAATATACAGATGGTAAATAAGTGCATGAAAAGATGTTCAATATCATTAGCCATTAAAGAAATGCAAATTGAAACCATAATGAGATGTCACTACATGCCTATGAAAACTGCTAAAATAACAGTGACTATACGGTACTTGTTTTTCTGTCCGACTTATTTGATTTATCATAATACCTTCTAGGTCCATCCATGTTGTTGCAAATGGTCAGATTTAATTCTTTTTTGTGGCTGAGTAATATTCTGGTGTGTGTGTGTGTGTGTGTGTGTGTGTGTGTGCACAACATTTTCCCTATCCACCTATCTATCATGGACATTTAAGTTGTTTGTATATTTTTGCTATTGTAAATAATGCTGTAGTGAACATAGGGGTGCATACATCTTTTTGAATTAGTGTTCCTTTTTCTTCAGATAGATATCTACAAGTGGAAATCCTAGATAATATGGTAGTTCTATTTTTAATCTTTTGGGCAACCTGAGTTCTGTTTTCCTTAGTGGCTGCACCATTCTGCAGTCTCACCAACAGTGCACAGGGGTTCCGGTTACAACACAACCTTGCCAACACTAGTTTCTTTTTTGTTGCTTTCTTCTGTTTTGATAATAGCCATTTTGACAGATGTGAGGTGCTATCTCACTGCAGATTTTCATTTCCCTGATCGTGACATTGAGCATCTTTTCATGTGCCTGTTGTTCACCTGTATATCTTCCTTGGAAAAATATCTATTCAGAATCTCTGTCCATTTTTTAATTGGATTTTTGTGCGTTTTTTAATATACTGACAGTTCTTTATATATTTTGGATGTTAACCCCTTATCGAATATATTATTTGTGATTATCATCTCCCATCCACTAGGTTGCCTTTTTGTTTTGTTCATGGTTTCTTTTGCTGTGTGGAATCTTTTTAGTTTATGTAGTTCCTGTTGTTTATTTTTGCTTTTGTCGTCCTTGCCTGAGGAGACAGATCCAAAAATATATTGCTAAGACCAATGTCAAAGAGCTTACTGCCTGTTTTCTCCTCATCCATGTAATTTTGAAATTTGACAGTACATTTTAAAAATTCTAACAGGCTGAACAATACCTTTGAGAGGATAGAAAAATAAAATAAATCCATAATGTTCATGGGCTGTTTGCCTCTGGGGTAGATTGCCATAATGGGGAGATATTTGAACCTTTCCCCAAGTCATTAAATAAAACCTCTAGCAAGCAGCCCCTGGTCCTCTTCAAAGAGGGATGAGGGGAAGGATCTTTAATCATAATAATCCTGGGGGAAAAAAATCTCAGAACGAAGACATCTGCTTCTGTGCCTTGTTGTTTTGCAGGATAACAGTGATTGCTTTAGCAGCCTCTATTGCCATATGTGTACAATAAGTAAATGAACATAAAATTGAATGAACACATAAAAGAAGGATAAACTCACCCAGCTTAACAAATCCACTCTCTCACCTGCTGTGCCCTGAAACATGGAAGAAAAAAAAAAAAGAAATCATTGGATCATAAGGATTAGTAAAATAACAGTCTCTGTTAACAACATTGACAGGAGGTGTAAGGGTAATTTGTCTGACATGAGGACTAATAGTCTAGTTGCTAGCCTAATTCTTAATATTGCCCTTTTCCACCTCTTTTCTCCTAATCAGAGAGTAAAAATAACCTATACATTTGTCTGAGAAGAAATAAAAAGTCCAAACAAACTTGTGTTTTTTATTTTGTTTTGTCTTGGTATCTGTCCAGTTGGAAATGAAATACATATCTGGGTTTCCTTCATCATTCACATAGTCCATATGGAAAACATTATGGTTGTGGATTTCAACATAGTAAGATCAGAAAATTTAAAATTGGTCTTTCCAAACCACTGATAATTAACCAATATTGTAAATAATGCTAAAACCTTAGAGACTCTTTTTGATACTTAAAAGCTCTGAAAACATTAGCTATTTTTTTCTCATCACATTTCTCATGCCTCGTATCTGGGTATTATTAAAAGCCTTCAGTATTTGTCAACGATTAAATGTCTGTAAATTCTTACTGCTATAGCAGAATCATACTATTGATGAAAGAAGTCTTATTTTGGATTTTGCAAAACAAGGATGACAGTAGCAGATTTTTGCATGCTAACTTATGGTACTAATTAAATATGAAAAATAAATAAGTTTCATATATCGATGGTCATTCCAAAGTGTAATTAATTTCTTCAGTATCCTTGGCAATTAGCTTCTCATGTGTTTCCATTCTAACAAGGTGGCTACAAGCAAAGACAATAAATCCAAACAAACCCAAGTTCAAGTTCATGGCTACCCCTACTACCTGTGTAGTGTTAGGCGTGTTCCTGAACCTATCAAGACCCTGGCTTCCTCTTTTATAAAATAATGCTCATAATAATCGCTATATATATATATATAATCACAAGGGTTAAATGAAACCATGAATTTTAATAAGGCCAGTCATGCAGTGAGAAACCATAAAATGTTACCTGATTATTACATCTTTCTTAGCGGATTTTTGGTTTTGGCGATTTTTTGTTCCCTTTAATATCTTTCTTCCTCAGTCATCCAAGTCCCTCCATTCAGCTAGTTCTTATTTTCCTGTTAAAAAACTACCCTCTGTTCATTTCTAATAATACATCATTCCTTCTATAACCTTCCCCTTTTACTCCTCTCAACTACTACATACGTGAGGCAGATTTACTTAGAAGCTAATGAAGTTTAAGTCTCGGGGCTCCACGCTTCTATGGGTAGGTTTTAGGTGCCAGGAGAAACCCTCAACAATAGCTCATGTAATCAAATGTTTTTGCAAAATTTTTAAAGGTGAGATATTTTAACTTCAATCAGGTAACACCACTCTCTTTCTCTACCAATTTTTCCTCCGTTTTATTCCCTTGTGAAGTTCCCATTATATTCTATTATGTTAGAACATAACATTTTGGGGGGGAGCTAGATAAGGGGATATTTGAGTTGAGGCTATTATGTGATTTCAAATACTACCACGTGTAATTGACTTTTTACTGTCCCATTATAGGAATGACTTCCAGAAATACTCCTACTGCCTACTCTACTAACTTAACTAGCACTAGAATGCAGAGGCACAAAGACAAAGACAATTTTATAATATGGCCATGACATATTATATATTATATATTATTATATATTATATTATATATAGTACACAGCTCCATAAGCATGTTAGTTTGGAAAAGAAAAAGGGGATTGAAAGGATAAAGCCAAAAAAAGAAAAAGTGTAAAGCCAGAAGCTGTTTTGTGAAAAAATTATTTCAATCATCAGACATGTAAAATATTAGTAAAAGTTTGAGTTTTCATCAAACTATGCTTAGTCAAAATAGACATTTTCTTGCATCAGAACTATATTCAGTTGATACTGGAGTGCAGTATGTTTATATATAATGGAAATTGTGTGAAAGAGTATTCATAATTTCTATAATGCACAAACCTGTAGCAGTACTGAAGTCAGTAATACATTTGTCAGAGTAGCATTTATGAGTAAATAATCTATAGAGGTTTTCTTAAATTTAACAATTAATAAAATTTATGTTATACCAATAATAAATCGTGGAACTGAAATAAATTCTTCTAATCTATTAATAACTAAAAGCAAATTTTAATCAACCATGCTAAAAGAAACCTATGTATATGAAATATGTAGTTCATGTCTTAGTAGGTATATAAAATACACACAGTGTTACATGAGGAATCAATTAAAGAGCATGTAGCTAAAAAAGTTTCATAGAGATATATGATCCTTTTTGATAGATTTTGTCATATCTGTCTTATTTGACTTTAATTTTTAATTTTTAATTTGAAGAACTTCCATTTCAAAGCAGGATGAAATATTCTGAAGCAAAACAAGGATCCCACCAAGAAAAACAAAACCAAATAAAATGACCAGCATTCAATCAAAAAGTTCTAGACATACTAAGATACAGAAACATATGTCTAAATTCTAGGAAAAGAGACAATAGGAAAAGATTTATATGAGATATTTGTATTATCAAAGCTCTGGGTTTGTACCTTCCAGGTAAGCTTTGCCTCAGGCTCACAGAACTGGAATAAGAGATGAATGAAAAGTAACAGCCACTGCCATTACTAAGCACTGTGTCCCAGACATTGGTTAGCCTATGGGGCACAGGATGAAAATGACATGGTTATTTACTCTGAGAATTCATAATCTAATGAGATGGACACAGATATAAATCGATCACAAAACTGCCTAACCATTAGCACTGATTTACGAACAATAAAAATTTTCACTAATTATGACATGTAAGTGCACTAGTAATTTTGTACTTCATATCCCCTCCTGTGAGTCCCAATTATTTTTTCATATTCTGCTTTGGACAGCCAAAAATTAGAGAGGCTTCCCAGCTGTGAAGCTACTATGTCATCAATAATCTAAGCCAAGGCATTGACCGGAGATTGGCCCTCATGGATAGGGCCTACTGCCTACTCCCTCATTCAAGCAGTTGCTCATTCAAAAGATGTTTATTGAGTTGAGATACTTTGGTTAACAATAAAGAATGTTTAGAGGAATGAATATGCTTATTGTCATGGTAAGTGTAATTACTGAGAAGAATCACAAAAGGTATGATTCCAGTCCCAAAGAAGCTTATAATAGTGTTAAGGATATAAGATATGCTGATGAGGGGCACCTGGGTGGCTCAGTCAGTTAAGCATCTGCCTTGGCTCAGGTCATGATCCCAGGGTCCTGGGATTAAGCCCCATATCACATGGGCTCCCTGCTCAGCAGGGGGTCTGTTTCTCCCTGTGCCCCACCCCTGCTTGCGCTCTCTCTCCCATTCACTTTCTCTCTCACAAACAAATAAATAAAATCTTTAAAAACAGATATGCTGATGAAACAGCTAATTTATTATATGATATGGTCTCTACATTCTACAGGTGGGTTTTTATAGATAATGAGAGCTTAAGCAAGATAAGGAACACCTTGTTGTAGGTTGAGTATATAAAAAAATGTAGTATATTTGAGATGTGACTTGAGATCAACCTTAAAGGAAGAAGAAGACTTAATCAGATATATGAATAGAGAAAGAAAGTTCATGGTAGTAGCAGTTAAGTACATAACTGTGCTTAACTGGGTGCTTAACTAGGTGCTTATACTGGTGCTTAACTGGGTGGCTTATATTTACATTTCTTATTAGTGATGTTATTCAGAGATAACCCAAATGTAACTTTGCTTCCATGAGTCCATTCTCAGCATTCAAACAAAATGGTGAATCCTACTTCAGCAGAATGAATGAATAAAGTATTCTTTAATAAAGAGACTGTGAATGAAATGGGGAAGGAAAACCTTGCATTTTACATGACACAACAAAACTTAATTATGTGTTTAATTTTTTCCCTCCAGAGAGTTCCTCTTCCTCTCTCTGCCCATCTCTTTTTATTCCCACCCCTGACCACCCTCCAACAGCCATCATTCCAGATCTTTCCAGATCTCTCCATCCCAGTTTAATTGTGTCACAATTTAAACATCTCATAAGGTCTCTAGCATGCAACCCCACAACTTATTCTGCAAACAAAGGAGAGGCTTTGAATAGTCATTATAAACAATTTGGGATGGACAGAAGTGACCTAAAATATCGTGTTTTTTTTTTCTGTTAGATAATAGAAATGAGTACAGAATTCTTTGGGACACCGGAAAATCCAGAAAGAATTCATTGGTAATTATTTGTTACTTCCAAAATAAAATGTAATAAAAAGCTTAAAAACTCTCCCAGACTGACTTTCCTAAAAGCTGCTTTCATACATCTTGGTACAGATAGCTTCACTATTCGGGTGTTTGATAATCACATCTTTTTTTCTTTACTTTTTTCTTTCTTTGCAGACATATAGACTAGCACCAATATTTCAAATAATAAAAACTTCCCCCAGGTCCTTTACCAGGGAAGGTTAAGCTCTAACAACCTAAATAGATTTTTGGATAAGATAGCTGGTTGGAAGCACAGGAAAAGAGCTGGGTTTCTCTTTTTCAACAGGCACGTAATGGGTAATAGGAGAAGTGGTTAAAAAGTCACTCTCCATGTGGGGCCAAGGTTAAGATTGAGACTGTAGAGGCCAGGAGAGCAAAGTAACTACAATAGTCCACATGTTTTCAAGAGCAACCCTTTGTATTTGAAGGATTGATTTTCCCACGATTTTTTTTTTCAGTAACCCAACTTGTGTCTTTATTAAATAACCCAGGAGAATACAGTGTGGCAGAGAAAGTTTAGATTTACTTAGCCCCAAGTCATGTATTCTCTATTTACTGTCCACTCAAGTTAAAAAGAGAATTTTACAAGAGCAAATGGAACACAGCTGAGTGTACTTTTGTTTCAGCTCTTTACCTGGATGTTTTGTTTTCAATTCTCCATTGAAGTACCTTCATTAATAGATTTTGAAGAATATTTCATTAAGTTGAAAGATTCGTTCAATATATTAATTTACTATAATTTGGAAGAGCCAAATAATTTAGCCAGATTTGCATCTGTACTGCCAAAGCAGTATATGCTGATCTAAATGATACTTGGCATTCTTTTGCTCTCATACTGACTCAACGAGGAGGCAGAACAAGAATACCTACCCATTCATTCAGGGAAGGAGAAGTTGCTTAGCTTCTGTAGCTGCCTTGATTCCTTCTCTAAAAATAATGCAAGCTACTATTTGTTCTGAGACTGACAAATATCCAGACTCTAGAAATAGGCTTGAAACTTCCGAGACATGGGAACACTCTGTTATGAGAGTTGGAAACCATATATTCCCTGCTATAAATCCACTCAATGTTTTCATTTCTTTCATTGTTGTTATTCCTCCATGTTACTCCATATCTATTTCTTTTCTCGTCCCTTGGCCTGCAATTTCATCTTTTCCTCTCCCTTGCTTTTCTAATAACCTGCTCTTTTTCTCATTTCTTATTTCAATTTACTGATGCATATTGCCCTGCATAATTTTTCTTACCTTTTTCTATCTTTTTTTCTCAGAGATAACACAAAAGCAATGTATTAGGAAATATTACAATTTCCCCCCAGATTGAGAGTCTGCATTTACATTTTTTAACCTTTAGGTGCATTTTGGGAGAATCAGGATATAGAGATGCACATACAATTCTTTGGTTAAAAGTAATAAAAGTATAGTTGTGCTAGATTAAGCAAAAAAGGAATGTATTGGAGAGATATTGGGAGGAATCTCCTGGTAACCAAGGATAGCATATGCTGTCTACAAAAACTCACTTGAGATAAAAAATAAAAAAACAAACATACATATGTTGAAAGTGAAGGCATAAAATAAGATATCCCATGCAAATACCAAAAATATCTGGAGTAGTTATAGTAATATCACACAAAATAAACTTTCAATCAAAACTGTTGCAAGAGACATAGGAGGGTATTTTATATTGATGACAAGTTCAGTTTACCAAGAAGATATAACAACTACAAACATATGTTTATACAACCCTAAAATATATGAAATAAACAATCCTCAAATATATGAAACAAACATTGACAGGATTGAAGGTACAAGCAGATAGTTCTATATTAATAGTTGGAAACTTCAATATCCTTGTTTCAATAATGGATAAAACATCTGGACAGAAGATCAACAGAGGTATAGGGGCTCGAAAACCACAATCAACCAACTATACCTAATAGACCTATATAGATCACTCTGCTCAACAACAGCAGAATACTCATTGTTCCCAAGCACACATGGAACATTCTCTAGGATATACCATGTTAGGGGCCAGTACAAGTATCAGTACATATTTGAGAAATTGAAATCACACAGAGCATCTTCTCTAACAACCATGGAATGAAGGAAGAAATCATTAACAGAACCATTCACCATCACGTTTGCCACACATGGTAAAAAAACAATGATTGGGGAAAAAATATAATTTGCCATTGAGACAAGTGGGAAAGGGGACCTACGACACTTAAATCATTGATAGAGTGTGTTCTCTTTCCCATAGGACAAGGCTAGGGAAGGAAATGATGGACCAGTTGATTCATAGTGGTCATCTATTCATTAGTGTGTGAGCTTTTTGGCTAACTTTTGAGCAGTCTGTGATTCTGTCTGATGGAAAGATTTCCTTTCGGTGTTGAGTGGAGCCAACATAAAAGAGATGCTTGAAAGGATCACACTATGGTGGGTTTGGCAATTACTTTCCTCTGGTGCCAGTACTTAGGCTAGGGTATTTCCATGGGGGTACGTGCAAACATAGGCCTCAGGTCACCAGAATTTAGTCTGATTTGCTTGGTTCAGACATCTCCCTAGCACTTTATTGGACTTTTGTATCCTTCTGCCTTTTACTTCATTATCACTGAGACAACTTGGTTTTCCCCTTCAGGGGTTGAAACTGGATATCAATACCTCTTGAGTTTTACATATCACAAATCAGTTTTACATGTCAGGGTCAGGGACAGCAAACTACTTCCAATGACTTTAAGACATCATTTGAATACGTGATTAACAAATACACTCAATGTTGAAGTGTGTGTCGGTCTCATTACACCTGCACCTGAAGATTTCAAGATGTAAAGATGTAAAAATCTTTAACTTTGCATCATTTTTCTGTGCTGTCCCTTGGTGTCAGACTGTTAATATGCAGTCTGGCACCTGCAAATAATGCGGCTTTTGTAACCAATTATATTTACCATGTCATTATATACACAGAGAATCTTGAAGGCAAAATAGTGATCCTACTACATTTGTTGAAATGAGCAACTGCACTTCCTCCTGTTAACATGTCCCTAGTCTTTTCTTCATGTGTTAGCTACATTTCTCCTGGTCCTGTTTGTATTAAACATTTTTGCAATGATATCAGATTGTGTATATTCCAGTAAACTACCACAATGCTTTATGAAACATGGCAGGATATTAGTGCATGTAAGCGAAGTATATATGTAGTTTGCTTACGTGCAGTCTTTTATGTTTTCTGCACTGAAGTCATTCTTCCTTTTGCCTAGAGGGATTTGAACAAAAATATCAAAAAAGAAATATCTCCAATTCTGCAAATTTAGTATGGATCAGATATATATATTTATATATATATTTGTAAACTAATACTATAAAGTCTGAGAAGTGAGGAACAGCAGAGCAGCAAACATAAATGGCTGCCTAATGAAAATTTATATTCTAATTTGGAATTCTCATAAATATCTGTTTTTCTTTCTAATCTTATGATAATAAGGCCATTTGATTATCTTCTATTTAATGCTTCAATTTCAGAACAATGAAGTATTTGTTGTGAACAAAAAGGAGATAAAAATGTATTTTTTTTTTTTCCGATGGAGGCTGGGATAGTAAAGAAAAATGAAAAAATTAAATACCTATTGAGGAACCTATAATTTTCTATATATTGCATAATTTTGTTTCAATAACTGATTTAAAATTCCTAAAAAGATGCTGTCATATATTATTACGCCCATCTGACATACTGAAGTAAGGGAATTGCATAAAACTTGCCCAAGGTTATCCAGCTAATAAGTGGTAGAAATGAGAATTAAGCCCAAAGCTTTTACTCTTCTCTTCCCATCATCCACTTTTAATAGCTAATGCTTTCCTGCTTTTGAATATGACTAAGATTTCCAAAGAGTCTGTCAACATTGCTTTTTAATCAGATAGAAAAATTACTGTTGATTCTCTAAAGACATATTCCTTTCCCAGTGATTGTAGTTGTTAAAATAAAATTTCCAGACATCAGTAGTCATATGGATGGAGACCAAGAACAGAACTCAAGGATGTGTCCGGCAATCAGTAAAGGTGAGTTGGGCTCATTGTTGATATTTATTGCCATTCCTTCTAGACTAAATTAATCATATTAATGACATCCTTATACCTTACAGTATTGCCTGTCCTTGATTGTTTCTTCTTCCTCCTTCTATCACTCTTCCTTATGTTTCTCCATATCATTATTACTATTGACAATTTTTGGTGAATTAAACTCAGTGATTAGTATTCAGTAGTACCAATGACAAAAGCAGAGACTCTAGATCACAGCAAGAAAATAAAATAGAGGGGAAAGATAGAAGTTTCAAGTACATGAATGCATACACACACACATATACATAATATACTGTTTGAGGCATTTCTCCAAAATCTATTCAGTATCTGCACATTTACTGTATCTTAAAAGTAAGGCTAACAATGAGCATAAAATTCTGTTTACAAGTTATGGAAAATAAACTCAAATATGGAAATCAGTAACAATGAGAATAGTGAAGAAAAAGTACAAGGAATTTAGATGTTATTTTTGTCTTCTAGCTATGACATCAAATATTGAATTTTCAACTTAAGACAAAGAGGTTGTACAAATACGTATCAGTTTGAGAGGGCTGCCGTGACCAACTACCATGAGTGGGTTAAACAATAGAAATTTATTTCTCATGGTTCTGCAGGCTGGAATTCTGAACTAAGGGTTCAGCAGAGTTGATTTCTTCTGGGGTCTCTTTTCTTGGCTTACGGATGGCTATCTACGCCCTGTGTCTTTATATGGTCTTCACTCTGTGCATGCCTTTGTCCTAATATTTTCTCTTTATAAGGATAGTAGTCAGACTGCATTTGGGTCCACCCATCTGACCTCATTTTACCTTAATTACTTCTTTAATGGCATCATCTCCAAATACAGTAATATCATGAGATACTGGGCATTAGGACTTCCATATCTGAATTTGGGGGACACCATTCAGCCAATAACAGAAAAGTAATTTAAACAAATAAGTGCCTCTTCCAGTGAGTTGCTTAAGGATATGAATTTATTCAAGAACAACAATAATAGCAAGGATTTACATAACAATGTACATTATACAGATGATTTTAAATTAATCGTAACATCCTATGAGATAGACATTAAATGAGACTGAGCAAAATTGAGTAACTTACCCAGAATTGCATATTTCCAAATCCAGAATTCAAACCATGTATTTTCCAGTTCCAAACTCATTCTACGTATTACCACAAGAAACAATATCCACCTCTCAAGGAATCTACTCATTAACTATTCTATGTTATATATTCATTTTATTTTTTGAAATGAATTTTGAGTTTTCACTTTACTTAGTTTCAGAAATTATATGGGGATAGAATGGAGCTGGATATTGTTAATGAAATTCATACATGGGGAAGAAAATTGAGTCTAGAAACTTCAGCAATGTTTCCCTATAGAAGGCAAATAACAGAACAAGAAACATTGTCATTCTTTTGGTTAAGGGATCTTTCCCAAGGCTCTATAGGAATCAATTTCTAGAAGCCCAGTGTTTTTTAAACTTTCACCAAGGAGCTCTTCAGGGTCCTCTAATGAAATCTCTTAGATTTCTGAGTTTCACATTCTAATGTGCTTACAATCAGAAATTCCAATTGTTCTTTGTAAGGAAATCAAGTGAAAATCATACCTGGTAATATGATTGGGATAGTTTCTTCAAAGCCCAGGTGAAACCCAGTGCATATAGTAATAATCATTGCTAATTGCATCTTTAAAAATGATTAATCAAGTATCAAAGAGGTGTATAAATTAGAAGAAGTTATGATCAGAGAGAAATATAGATCACAAATATTTGATTAATGCTTAACTCTATATGAGTTTAATGTTGGTTGAGCTAATTTCCCTTCTCATAGACACCTTTCAATTCACCTCCACAAGGAAACAAGAAAAATCATCTTCTAACACAAGAATTTACTGTGTTCCTTTGATTGAAAATAGCACAATCATTTCTACATTACTCCACCAAACTTTGTGATGAGAGAAAAGTAGCTATTATATTTGTTTTGGATTAGACACCCAACCATACTTTACTTAATCTATCCTATCAGAAGCACTTGAGAGCCAGTCCTGTAGAATCCTGTCTTGTTATTCTCTACAGAGTCAAGTCAAGGTACCATACATAGTTATAGTTGGAGAAATATTTGTGCGGAGTTGATTTTTTTTATTTGAGAGGGAGAGAGAAAGAGAATGAGTGGGAGGGGTAGAGGGAGAGAGAATCCCAAGTTGACTCTGTGTGGAGCATGGAGCCCCACACAGAGCTCAATCTCATGAGCATGAGGTCATGACCTGAGCCAAAATCAAGAGTTGGAGGCTTAACTCACTGAGCCACCCAGGTATCCCTGTGCTGTGTTGATATTTCTAACCATTATCAAATTTTAATCACCAACACTTATCTTTACAATCTCAAAGCAGAAGACCTGCTTGCCTTCCATTTTTATTTTGTAATCTCAACTAGGAATTGAGAACTAGCCAATTTTCTGGTGGCTAACATAGCAAGCACAGATTAAATAATCTATATTTTTTTACATTTTCTATATTTTTTAAAGATATGAAACACAGAAAGTCTTGGAGTTTGAGACAATTTTGCAAAATAAAATTCCATAAAAACCTAAAAACCCAGATGTATATCAGTAATAGAGTGGTTAAAGAAATGGTTCTATTCATGCAATGGAAAACTTACAGACATTAAAAAGTCTGAGATACTCTTGGGGCACCTGGGTGGCTCAGTGGTTGAGCATCTGCCTTTGGCTCAGGTCATGATCCTGAGGTCCTGGAATCAAGTCCCACATCAGACTCCCTGGAAGGAGCTCCTTTTTCCCTCTGCCCGTGTCTCTGCCTCTATGTTTCTCATGAATAAATAAATAAATCTTTCATTTATTATTTATATATTATATTATATATTAAGTATTAATTTAAATTAATTATATTTTATATATTAATTAATATAATAAATAATACATTAGGTAATATTAAATATTATTTATAAATATATACTATATAAAATATAAATAAATATATATTGGTTAATATATGATTTAATAGGAGATACTCTTTTCTAATTGAACTCATCAGTGCTTCAAAAACAGTATTAAATAAGAGTTTAGAGGTGCCTGGTGACTCACTCAGTTAAGTGCCTGACTCTTGGTTTCGGCTCAGGTGATGATCTCAGTGTCATGAGATCGAGTCCTGTGTCAGGCTCTATGCTCAGTGCAGAGTCTGCTTGAGATTCTCTCTCCCCCTATGCCCCTCTGAGCTAATTTTATTTATTTTTTAAATAAATCTAAAAAAAATAGTTTAACAATGTGAAATAGTTTTTGTTTAACATATTGGTCACCTTTATCTTATTCTGCATTTATTGTCAATGTTACTGCAGTTTTACCATTTACCTCTTTCTTGTTTAGATTATATAATTTCTTCATGTTGTGGAAGTATACATTGGAAATAAATATTGAATTTTACAAAATATATTTTGGGGATGTTTCAAATGTTTGTATACCTTTGTTCTCTTTTGACCTTGTTATATGACAAAATATTTTATTACATTACATCATGTTAATAATTTCATATTATATTATAGTTACTATATTACACTTATTACAGTAAAATCAGAGTAACATTTTGACAAGCCAATCAGTGGAACAGGAAGCATCTTAAATTAAAATAAGATTTAAGGGATCCCTGGGTGGCGCAGCGGTTTAGCGCCTGCCTTTGGCCCAGGGCGCGATCCTGGAGACTCGGGATCGAATCCCACATCGAGCTCCCAGTGCATGGAGCCTGCTTCTCCCTCTATGCCTCTCTCTCTCTCTCTGTGTGATTATAATACATAAATAAATAAAAATTTAAAAAAAAAGCTGAGAAGCAGAGATACACTTTGAAAAAAAATAAATAAAATAAGATTTAAGAGCATAAGGGAATTGAGATTATAATAAAATTGACATTGTGGATCAGTAGCAAAAATTATTGAACAAAAGTGGGAAAATATGGCTAATCATTAATAAATTCTAATATATAAGCTATTTAAAAGCTGAGAAAAATTATGAAACTATAAAACTATCACTGGAAACTTGGGAGCCTTGAGAAAAAAATTATTCATGAGAAATACCTTGTGAGGTTACAAGGAAAAAAATGATACATTTAATTATATAGAAATTAAATTTTCTCCATAGCGAAACTCATTAAAAAAAAATCAGCAAATAAGCACAGGAAATTAGGGGATATGCTTAGAAATGTATATGCTTTCTTTCTCTACATCTTTCGAGAGAAGAACGTGGTTCTTTTTCCTTTAACCTGTAAGTGTCAATATGGGGCACTGGTTCTGAGCACAGACCCTGACACTCCTATCCTGATTCCACCACAGACTGTCAACATAATCTTGTGAATGTCACCTCACCTTTAGAAGTGGTGGAATCCTTACCTAAAAATGCTAGCAAAATGAGATATTCTCCCAAATATAGTAGGAGGTTCAATGAATTAAATATTTAAACTGCTTAGAGCAGTGCCTGCTGTAAGAGAGCTAAGTATAAGGGTTTTATCAATTTTTTTTAAATGAAAGAAATACAATGTGGTGGATTAAATTTATATATCCCTGACTTTAAACCATCTTTGCATTTGTTGAATGATCTAACTTGGTCATGCTTTTTCTTCCCCTGGTGAATTTAGGTAGCTAATATAATAGTTTAAAATTTTTGCTTTTTTTTTTTAAAGATTTTATTTATTTTTTCTTGAGAGACAGAGAGAGAAAAAGAGAGAGAGAGAGAGGCACAGGCACAGGCAGAGGGAGGAGCAGGCTCCATGCAGGAAGCCCAATGCGGGACTCAATCCCGGGAGTCCAGGATCACATCCCAGGCCAGGGCAGGCGCCAAACCACAGAGCCACCCAGGCTGCCCTAATTTTTGCTTTTTTTTTTTTTTTTTAAGATTTTATTATTTTTTAAAAATATTTTATTATTTATTATTATTTTTTAAGATTTCGTTCATGAGAGACACAGAAAGAGAGAGAGAGAGGCAGAGGGAGAAGCAGGCTCCACCCAGGGAGCCTGATGTGGGACTTGATCCCAGGACTCTAGGATCACACCCTGGGCCAATGGCAGGCTCTAACCACTGAGCCACCCAGGGATCCCAATTTTTGCTTTTATAATCAAAAGTAAATCTGACCTGTAAACTTTATTTCCTAGAGTCTTTATCTATTTTCAGTATTAAGATTATATAGGCTTTAGAAGATTGATAAAGGAACATTCTTTCTTTTTGTGATCTCTCTAAAAGTTCTTCTTTATTAAGATTGGCATTGTCTATTTATGGAAGTTTGGTATAATTCACCTCCTAAGCTTTGGATGTAATATATTCTTGGTAGAAGATTGTAAACTATTGCTTTAATCCCTTTACTGGTTAAAGGACACTTCTGCCTAAATGTTTCCTCGTGTCATTTTTGGTAAATTTTAGGTTTGCCAAATTGGCCAATTTATGCAAATGTTCAAGTTTACAGGCATTTCATACATTCCAACTGTAATCGCTGCTATAACATTGTTCTCATTCTTTCTGTGTATTACTGATTTATATTTTTATTTGTCTTAAAGTACTTATCTGTATTTAAATTTTTTTTTAGATTTATTTTATTTATTTGAGAAACAGAGAGAGTAGGGGGAGAGGGAGACAGAGACTCTCAAGTAGAGTCCATGCTGAGCTTGGAGCCTGATGTGGGGCTGGATCCCACAACCCAGAGACCATAACATAAGCTGAAATCAAGAGTCAGATGCTTAACCAACTGAGCACCCAAGCACCCCCTAAATCTTTTTAAAGAATATAATTTTGACCTACTAGATTACCTCAATTTTGTACTTTTTTTGTTTTATTTAATTCTGCTCACATCTTTATTATATACTTCATTCTATATTCTCTTGATGTCAAATCAAATACTTTGTCATTAATTTAAATAAATATTTTTAGTTATAAATATTTAAATCTTTTTGAAGGTTCCAAAGTAATGTAAACATTTAAAGGTCGGCTCCTCCACACTGTTGCTGGCCCAAGGTTTAATTCATCCGATAGTAATGAATATAGGTGACAATTTCCCCCTAGTCTATCCTGTCTTTTGCTACTTTTCATTTTTCTTTGGAGAGAAATCCCTTGAATTCTTTTTTCCTTACTATAGGGCCAATAATCATTAAAAATAATGTGTACTTTTTTTCAAGATTGATTATATAACTGGGCAAAAAATCGGATCTGCCATATTGTGAAAAGCATCATCATTTCACTCTTCCCTTCCATATTTAATCTGCTTTTTTATGCAATCATTGGGCTTTTAACTGACTTTATCAATGATATGTACTTTTTTTAATTTTTAAAAAGATTCTACCCAGCCTTTTAAAATATTCTTGTTCCTTGCTCAAGTTCTAATAATGTATATTTTTTATCCTGTACCTGATGATTCCAATATGTGATGGCCTTGGAAATCTAATTCTGGTATTGATTGTTTTTGCTGATTCTCTCACATGGTAGCTGATTTCCTCATTATGATGCAAATATAAGACATTAGCTTGGGTTTAGCTAAAGTTATCTGTTGCGATTCAAGGATAAAGGTCTACTTCAACAAAGAGGATTTAGTTATGTGGGGGTGGAGGGGTACTGCCTACCCAAGAGCACTTTGAATTAATTCCTTAGCATCTCTTTCCAAGATTACAAATAATTTTGCAACCCAAACACTGTGAACGCAGATCTGGAAATTTGAAATTCCCTACATTTATTTTTAACTTCTTCCCACCCTGAGCAAGGCCAAGAGAATTTGTGATTAGTCTCCCTTTGCCAGTAGATATTTTTCCTAGTCCATCATTTAATTAAAGCCTAGGGACAGGTTCTCAGTTCTAACTTCCCTTCTTCTAGGGATCAAGTCTTACTTCCTGTCATATGTGGTCATGGCCGTTATAACCAAGTTTCTAGTTCAACAGTATATAACTATGGCCCATAGTCCAAAATCCAGTCGGCAGCCTATGTTTTTATGGCCCCTGAGCTGTGAATAGTTTTCACTTTTTGAAGTGGTAACATTTTAATCGGTTATGTAAGTACCTAAATAACATTCTCAATTTTGCTTCTTGGCCCACAAAACCTAAAATGTTTACTATTTGGCTCCATAAAGAAAAGTTTGTCAGCTCCTGTTCTAGGCTGTCGGAATCATAATCCATTCTCCAGATAGCCACAACTGTCACATCCATGTGCCACTCTTCATTCACAGATCCCGAGGATTCCAAATCAACCATGCACTTAAAAACAAGGTTTTTACATTTAACCTAGCCTATCTAAATGTTTTCTTTTGGAAGGGTTGTTCACACAATCTTGGTCACCATATTCTTCATAGTATCATTAACAAGGGTACAGAATTAAAACGAGTTAACATTCAATAAAGGGGAATTATTCATGAAAATTATAGAAGCAATACAGTAGAAAACCATAAACAGTTATTGAAATAATAAAGCATAACTATGTTTATTCTTATGGAACTATGTTCATTTTGGTCCTTTTTCTTTAAATAAGTCTATTTCTGTGTATGTATTTCCATACACATACATTATTTGTATGACATATTTACATGAATATATGAAATACATATATTTATATACATATATAAAAATGATTTATATATACATACTTGGAAATATAGTTATATATATCATATACACACTGAGACAGAAAGCTGGAAGTGTGTGTGTGTATATATATTCACATGATGTATAAGTGTGTGTATATGTGCATGTATAGAAGATAAGTTGAAAAATAATATAGCTATTATTCAGACAGGGTTCAAGATTTTAAAAGTAATCACCTCTAGCTGGGGGTGTAGCTCAGTGGTAGAGTGCATGTTTAGCAGGCATGAGACCTCAGGTTCAATCCCTGGTACCTCCATTTTCTGAGCTCTTTTGTACCTTGTTAAAAATGATACCATATATCTAGGTAATGGGATTAGAGCCCGTTTGATTTAAAATATTGCTTATTTTTATAATTTATTTATGTTGAATAAATTTCCATGTAAATAAAATTTTAAATATTATGCATACTTATAGTGTGATGTATAATTAAAATCGATATATATTATGTTTATATTACATAATATAATTGTATTCTAATTAATCATATTATATATTATGTTATATTAACTATATTAAACATACTATAATGTCAGATTATAAAATATATTTTATGTGTTACATTATGATACAACTATATTATCATTTATATAACATGCTATATTATTATAAATATATTAATATACTTATCAATCAATTTATAACTCATTATTAATAATAAATATACAACTATGCTATGTATATATGTAATGTAACAAAGTAAATATATATTAAAATAATATAGTAATATATTTACATTTTATTTATATTGCATATATTGTTATAAGATTATAATAGAATATATTAACATTATATTATAAATATATTAATACATTTATTAATAAATACATAAATTGCAATTCATTATAAACATAATAAATATGTAATGGTGTATATATACAAATATGAATATGCATTATATAGAAATGTGCATTATATAGAAATATATAATTTAATGAAATAATGGTGTGATATAATATTAACATATTATATTAATCAGTGTATTAATAATTAATTAATATACTATGTTGTGTTGTAGGCTGACATAATATATATTAATATATGTAATATATATATAACTAATGCCCTCTAAAGCCATCTGTTACAAGAAGTGGAATGGGACCAGGAACATAGCCAAAGCAAATTCTAAATACATCAGACCATTTATATTCATTTATATGTCATCTTCCTGGAGCCCCATCTGGCTATTAGAGAGCACAGCAAAATCCTCTAAAAGACTCCAGGAGAAACTGGAATCTTTTATTTATTGGAACCTCAAAGGAAATGTGGTGCTATTCAGTCCGCTGTCAAAGAGCCAAGAGCAAAGGTTGAAGCACCCAGTAAAAGCCAATTCAAACAAAGAGCTTTTATCCTTAACGTTGAAAAAGTTAAGTTCCCAAGGGACCCTGACATCAACCACCAAGGCTCATTTGGCAGTAAAAACAGTAAGGATCACCAAACAACAAGAAACCTAAAACAATAGTTGTTTTGCAAAACAAAACAAAACAAAACAAAAAAACGAAAATAAAAACAATGCAGCTAATTAGTGCCTTTCCTGTTTGGAAGAAAATTGGGAAAATGTGAGAAGATCCAATAGGAAGACTAAAAAGAAAAGGAAGAGGAAAAATAAAATGTTCTAGTTTGACAATCGAGTCGTCTTCTGCATTCCTTTCCTCCAAACTTCACCCAGCCAATGGGAGGCACCTTCCTCCTTCTCTTCCTTCCCCTGGGACAGAACCTAACCAGACTGGAGCTTCCATTAAAATCGGGGATGCTGGGATCCCTGGGTGGCTCAGCAGTTTTGCGCCTGTTTGGCCCACGTTGCGATCCTGGAGTCCTGGGATCGAGTCCCACGCCGGCCTCCCGGCATGGAGCCTGCTTCTCCCTCTGCCTGTCTCTCTCTCTCTTTCTCTCCGTCTATCATAAATAAATAAAAATAAATCTTAAAAAAAAAAAATCAGGGATGCTGTTCCCTACAGGTGTGAGTGAGCTGTGCGGAAAATATCGATGTAGAAGAAACCTAAATTGCAGGGTGCTCCTGGATGCCCATACCACCAAGTAGGAGTTTAACGACACAGCTGTCACAGATGTGCTAGGGAGGAATAGATGGATTTTATTTTATTTGTCTTTACTTTCCCCTTGATAGTGTTGAATGGATAACATCTACAGGCTCAGCCTACTCTTTGTTGAGGACCAATGCAAAAACGTACTGAAGACTGAAGAGTGGAGCTGGTTTTTTCTTGGTCTGTTCCCCTTATTGCCCAAACAGGAAGTCTTTCCCTATTTCTTTTTCTTTTTTTTTTTTTTTTGTAATAAAATACGTGTAACATAAAATTAATCATTTTGGTACTTTTATCAATTGAATGTAGAATTCAGTGGAAATTAGTACATTCACAATGCTGCACAATAATCAATAATAAAATAAATAAATAAATAAATAAATAAATAAATAAATAAATAAATAATTTATCCATCCTGTCTCCAAACCCTGGCAACTCGTCACAGACTCTGCCTCTTCTGGACATTTCATGTAAGTGGAACCATAGGATCTATGGTCTCTGTGTCTGGTTTCTGTGACTTAGCATGGTATCTCAAGTTCCATCCATATTGTAGCACGCACTGGTAACACAGTTTTATGCCTGAATTCCCCATCCTGCTTTCATCATACTATTTGCATACAAAATTAAACATATGTTAAGAGCACTGCTCTGTTTTAACTGCACATCTATTAGGCCCATTCATTTAAAGAAGGTGATAATGGAGGAGTGCCTGGGTGACCCAGTCCGTTGAGCTTCAGACTCTTGGTTTAGACTCAGGTGGTGGTCTCAGGGTCATGGGATCAAGGCCCATGAGGCGCTCCACACTTACTGTGGAGTCTGCTTGGGATTCTCTCTCCTTCTCCCTCTGCCCCTCTCAATTGTGCTTTCTCTCTCTCTCTCTCTCTCAGATAAATAAATAAATCTTTTTTTTTTTTTTAAGAGAGAGAGAGAGAAAAGAGCAAGCAAGAGAGAGAGAGAGAGAGCATGAGCAGGGGTGAGGGGCAGAGGGGAAAAGAGAAGCAGACTCTTTGCTGAGCTGAAAGCCAGACGTGGGCCTCGATCCCACACTGAGATTATGACCTGGGCTGAAGGCAGGTGCCTAACCAACTGAGCCACCCAGGCGCCCCAATAAATAAATCTTTAAAAAAATAAACAGTAGTAAAAAAAAAAAAAGAAGGAGATAATGTTATGAAATGGTGATCATTGGTGAAGCTCACCCAATTCAATAATGCAAGTTTGGGAAACGTTGCAAAAAACGTATTTGCTTTACTTTAAAAGCCTTTAAAATAAGGATTCAGGAATTCTTTTTTTCTTTTTTCTTGTCAGTTGCTTAAATGAGTCAAAAGAAAATAATTGCCCTTTAAGACAAATTTGAAAATGATTCTAATTATCCTTAATAGAAGAGTCTAGGTTACTAATATCCAATATGGACTTCCTGTCAAAATACTTTTTGTGCTTCTAGCCACCACCTATCAAATTATATTTCTTGAGAGTCAGACAGCTTAATTCCTGCCTATTTCTTATAAGAATTCTTTTATCAAATTCATCACTATAACATAAACAAGAGATGTAAGTGGAGTTCAAAGATCAGGTCTAAGGAAACCCCATAAGGGGAGAAAAAAACTATATCTCTTGCCAAAACATTGTCATCTCTGGGGTGGCTTGCTGGCTTGAAAGACACTTTTATTGCTAAGTGGATAGAAGTTGTTTAAGGGAGATGAGAGCCAAAAATGTTTAAGTATTTATATATGTTAAGAACAGTGGTAGGCTCTCTCATATCCTGTATTAGTCAAGACTCACTATTTTACGTATGTGAAAAGTGACATTCATAATATTTAAGCGACTTGTCAAAAGGCACACACCAGTAAATGCAAGCAAGAATTCAATTCCTAATCTGTCACACTGAAGTTTGAGCTATTATTTGAGATGAATAGAAATAGCACTAAATTAAATTTCAGATTTGTTTTTTTATTTCATAATTTCACTAACTCTCTTTGGAGATAAATCATTTCATCTATATGGGCCTTAGTTTTCACAACTATAAAAGTTGGAAGCTTCACTAGATGATCTCTATATGGTCTTCCAATTCTAAAATGTTTTATTAAATTGGCCTCCTACAATAATTGCCCTTGAAATATATGTATGCTGCCACCAAGTGGCAGTAGAAAGTACTAGTTTTTTTTTTTTTTTTTCTGGTGGGGAGTGCATTTGACATTAGACTTCATCATCAAACATACAACCTATTAATAAAACTATAAAATACAATATAATTAAATATTATTTGCTTTAAAGTAGAGTCCTTAAATTGTGGCTGTTCATCACATCAGAATCACCTGTAGAGGTTTACAAATATAGATGAAATAGGAAATCCAGACCCATTGAATGAGAATCTTTAGAGATGGGACTTGGGTATCTGGATTTTATTTATTTATTTTTTGGCTTCCACGGTTGATTCTGACATACAACCAAATTTAAGATAAAAAATAGAAAGAAAGTGTAAAAGCCCTTACACTGTTGACATTTTGTAACTAACCTTTAGTCTGCTATATATACATTAATATGTAGCTTTATCAATATTGCCCTTACCTAAGTTCATTATATATAACTCATTCTAAACAACTTTTAACGTTTTTTTCCTCTCCAATTTTTGCTTTCTTCTTTTCAGGCAATCCCCGTTCCCTACGGGTACAGACACTTTCATGAAATACCTGTGTCTAATTTACTACACAGCTATTATTTTTCTCTTTTCTTCCTCAATAGAGAAGTGAAAAAATTCACATCCATCTTGAATTTTCCCACATAACCTTTTGGTTTAATAATTTGCTAGAGGGATGCCTGGTATCCAGTATTCCTGGATGCTCAAGTCTTTAGCATCCAGGGCATGGTCCCAGAGTCTCAGGATCGATTCCCACATTGGGCTTTCTGCATGGAGCCTACTTCTCCCTCTGCCTATGTCTCTGCCTCTCTCTGTGTGTGCCTCTTATGAATAAATAAATAAAATCTTTAAAAAATAATAATAATAGCTTGCTAGAAGGAGCACTGCAAAAATACCCACTCTAACCTAAAGCAATAGTATACAATGAGTATTAAAACAAAATTTAAAAGACGAAATAATTTGTGTTTATTTTCAACTCAGGCATGTGCACGGGTTATACCCACCAGGATATTGTGAGGATCTATACCAACCCTGGTATCTGACATATTGAACAGCAAAAAAAAAAAAAAAAAAAAAAAAAAACCACCAAAAAAAAAATAGAAAATAGTTCCTTAAAATCTCAGGTCACATGGTCATACTACCATTGGAAAATGCTTAATAATATATATTAAATGATTATCATTACACCTGCTACATAATTGGAACTCCCAGGCAAACACACATACACAATGCATCTGAAACAATGCACTGATACTCAACATAACACACTTGCACTATTGACTCATTCCTTTTTATAGAATATAATATTTCAGCATAAAATAGATTTTCTTATTTCAATAGTAATTGCTCTTCTGCTTTTCTCTTTTTTTTTTCTCTTCAGAGAATTTATTACAAAGTCATTTATTAGAGGAGGTCAATGTGAAAGGATCATATAATAAAAGAAAAAATTGACAGTAGTCAATGGGAAAAGAAAATAATCCCAGTTTGTATTGATGAAAGCCCAATGTTAACGGGGGGAAAATCCAAATGTTACACTGTGGAGACAGCCAACCAGAGAAAGAAGCATGACAGCACCACCTGGCACCTACATTCATTGATCTTGGGGTCACATTTAATACTACAGCTATGTGCAGAGCAATACCAAAGGAAGGTATAAAGACATATGACTACTTGCTCTTAAAACCAAAGAAAGATATATAATATAGAATCAGTGTTGTTCTGACTTCCTCTTCAACTCCTTATTCACATCCTTCTTTCTTTGGCTCTTCTGTCTCCTTTTTGATTTTCTGGAATTTTTACCTTTTATTTTTTTAAAATTATACATCTCTTCTCCCAGACTGTTTGGCAACTGCCTCTTAATTTCAATTTTGAAGTTCTTTGTTGAGTAGAAAATTTTGATTTTTTTTATAATAAAGTTGGGGCATTGGTTACTTCATGATTAATTTTTTTATTCTATTGAAAGAATCTTTCTCTACTCATAGGGCACAAAAGCTTTTCCTGTTTTCTTGTTTTAACTTTATAGTTTTGCCATTTACATTGATTTCTCTATTTCATTTCTGATTGAGTTTACTTTTGTATGTAAGGTGAGGTAAACATCCAGGTTTATTCTTCTCCACGAAACACATTATTTGTCCCAACAGTAGCTACTAAACAATTTGGACTTTTCAAATGTTTTGTAGTTTTCATGAATATGTGGATCAGTTTTGTTCATATTATTCAATATGTTGATAGCAACTAGCCTCTTACAGCTTCGAAGAGTGGAGATGTGCTGTAGGGACATTACCAGTATTCAAAGACATAGTTGAAAAAATTGTAAAATATCTCACTCTTGTTTTATATGGACTGCATGCTAAAATGATAGCATTTGGTTACATTGTGTCTACCTATGAGTTTTAATTTCTCAAATTCCTCAGAATTTGAGCTGGCGTTTTCATTGTGCATGGACTGAGTTTACAGGAGAATTGAATATATATGATACTGTTAGTTTTTTTTTTTCAATGAATATGGTTTATTTTTATTTCTTTACTGATTTTTAATAATAAATTTATTTTTTATTGGTGTTCAATTTGCGAACATACAGAATAACACCCAGTGCTCATCTTGTCAAGTGCCCACCTCAGTGCCCACCACCCAGTCACCTCCTCCCCCCGCCCTCCTCCCACCACCCCTAGTTCGTTTCCCAGAGTTAGGAGTCTTCCATGTTCTGTCTCCCTTTCTGATATTTCCCACTTATTTTTTCTCCTTTCCCCTTTATTCCATTTCACTATTATTTATATTCCCCAAATGAATGAGACTATATAATGTTTGTCCTTCTCCGATTAACTTATTTCACTCAGCATAATATGATACTGTTAGTTGTTAGGTTGTCCTATCCATGAGTAAGGTCTATCTCTTATTTAAAATGTTTTTCTTTTAAGTTTACAATTTTTCTCCATTTGGATATGGTACTCATTTTAGGTTATAGAAACATATATTTTATCTATAGTATTTTTCACTATTTTCATTTGGTATCTTGAAGGTTTGTTTTTTTTTTTTCCCTTTTGGGCTTCTTTTATGCCAGAGCATTTTCTATGTTATGAATCTTTCAGAGATACAACAAGAGTTTTTGTTTGGTTTTGATTTTCTAGTGGGAGGACCCTCTTTTAGAGAATTTTGTTCTTAAAAAACAATTATACTTTTCAACTAGTTTCTAGGGCAGAAGATTTATGTTATTTATTTTAAATGTGTTATTTCTTAACAAGCATGTATTTAAACCTGAGTACTATTTTAACCGAGTCATACAAATTCTGACTTCCAGTGTTTTCATTGTCATTTAGTTTTAGGTATATAGGATTTTTTCTTGATTTCCTTTTTGAGTCATTACATAGGATTTTAAAATTTGTGTTTAATAATCAGATACTCAAAATTGTATCAGTTCTTTCACTATTGATTTTATGCATATGCCATTATTATAGCAGAATGTATTTTATATGATGTATTATTGTTTCTTTAAAACAATGTGTTTATTCTTTCTTTCTGATACCTATTTATGAAACTTGGGAAAAATATGAGGTTTCTTGTTGAATGTAAATTCTTCCCAAAACTTTTTAATAGATTTATTTAAATTTTTATTTTTGCTTTTTATTTCATCTGCTTGGTCCATCTGGTTCTAAGAAATTTGCATCAAAATACTAGTTTTTTAATATTTAAAGTTGTTTTAGCACATATTTCATACCCTATTTTAGATAGATATAGATTCATGATTGTTATATTTTCCTGATCTATTATTTTACCAGAATATATAATTTCTCTATGTCTTATGATGTGTTTTACCACTAATTCTATTTTATTTAGTTTTAACTCACTATGCTGGATTTATTATAGTTCATGTTGTGTTGATGGTATATCATTTTTATTTTTATTGTCAACTTTTTCATCTTTTGTTTTAAGGATGAGTTGTGTAGACAGTATGATGTTAAATTTTTTATTTTTAATCAAGTTCTCTGGTAACTAAATTCAACTTATTTATATTTACTGTAATTAATATATTAGGTTTTATTTTGACAATTTAACTTACATTTCCTATGTCTCACACTTTCGTTTCATCTTGCTCTTTTTCCCTTCCTATGTGGCCTTCCATTGGTTCCATTGGATAAATTTTCTTCTTCAAGAGGGTGGTAATGGGGACAAGGAGACAGAATCCCAAGCAGGCTCCACACCCAGTGCAGAACCCCACATGGGGCTCAGTCTCACAATCTTGAGATCATGACCCCAGCAGAAATCAACAGTTGGTCACCCAACTAACTGAGCCACCCAGGCACCCTGGATAGATAGTTTTTTAATTTGAAAATTTATACATTCTAGTTTTTTTCTTCTGGTGGTTAAGTGCAACTTATAAAGACTTGCATTCATTTCTTCTTATGAATATTCAAACATCAATCTATAATGTTCTTCAATCAAGAAAAGTAATCTAATATGATTTTTCCTTTCTCTAGTCTTCTCTTCCCTATTCACACACTCAACCTCAACATCAAGAATTTCAGTTCTGAATTGATAGGAATATGGCCCATTGATCTGATCTTTGAATTTTTAAAGGAGGTAAATCATAATTACCATACTTCCTATATATTTCATTGGATATTACTGAATTATTTAGTTAGTTATGAAAGATATACTTTTTATAACAAGTGTTTTCAAAGGAGGTTTTGTATGATAACCCTCTGGATATTTTGTGTGCCTGAGACTATCTTCATTATGGTTTCATGTTCAAATGATAATTTAGCTGGATGTAAAATTCTTCACACTTACTTGCTTCAAAAGTTTGCAATTATTATTCTATTATCTTCTGACCTGCACTCATGATCAATAAAAGTATTGGGTTAGAGTTCATCAATTCATTTTTTCTCTCTGGGACTTCTCTTTCTTTTTGTGACAGTCTTAATCTTCCTTATAAATTTTCTAAATGTGTGTGTTTTTTTTTTTCTGCTTCCTATCTGGTTTGGCATAATTCATGACCTCAATCTTGGAGTCTTTCATGATCACAATTTTTTTTTCTTTAAAAATGTTTGTTCCTGATTCAGATTATGGATATTCTCTTATATTTCTATGCATGTATTTAGTATGTCGATTTTTAAAATCTGGTACTGTTTATTTTAAATTAAATTTGAATATATTATTTCAATATACTGTCTTCTTTATATGTGTTTCTTACCTGTGCTCTTCTGATATCTTGATATATTTCCTAGAGCTCACAAGCAGGACTTCCATAGCTGACTATGCCAAGTGAGCATTGCATAAACAGACCTGGTTGATGGGATCAGGAGACTCGACAGGTACCTGTGTTCTACCACCAAGTTGATGCCCTGGCATAGGACTGCATCCTCTCAGAAGTCAAAATGAACTTTTCTTCACCCAAAGATGCCATCCCCTTATTAAGCCAGGCCATGAGTACTGTCTAGAATGCCTCTTTCTAATTTTTCTGCCCAAATATTGTTCCCTAAAAAAACTTTTAAAAAAAGTTTATCCACCTTGTAGGGAATACTTTTTTTTTTCAAATTTGTTCCCCCAGAAATGTGCTTTTTAAAAATTTACACAAATAAAATTTATGGGTAGGTTCACAAGTATCCTGCTTGACCCCAGACATATGCAATTTATATCCACTGAGCCAAAGTAGTTATTAATTCCCACCTTTCACACTCATAAGTGTCCTGATTTAGGTGATAAACTGTGTCATCCTGCTGGTAGGTTCTCACTAAGTAGGCTTGGATATGACCCACCTAGTCTGTTAATGTGTGTACTCAGGGAAGGAGGCCAAAGCCCAGGCTCTATTTTGTGACCCTTTGAGTGACTTAAAGGAGAAAGAGTAAATGGGTCCCAAGCAATGACCTTGGCTTGAGCTCACCTACATGCTCCTCAAAGCCAACTGGGTTTGTAATTCTACCTGTCAGCAGAATTCCTTGGTGACTTTCCTGGGCATTGGTCTTCTTCAAGGGCTTTATACCTTTAATCATATAACACTTAGAAGGTAGGAGAAAAGTAGAAGGTAACTCTGAGGACTCAGATAGCTTATTCACACTTCAGCCAGACATCAGTGCTACCCTGGAACTACCTGATAATCAAGCCACACTGGGTTGATGCAACTGTTCATTTTGAAAGCAGTACCACTCCAGAGTTGCCCCCTAACCAATCTCCTGATGGTGGCTCCCAGTCCTACACCTGCTTAGACTCTTTTTCTAGGTCACAATCACCTCCATTTCCCCCAGGAGCTTCTCTGGGGACTTACATTAATTTTTCAGATCTATCTATGTCCCTCTACTTTTCCTGACATTGGCACCATTGGATATGATGGAGACAAATAGCAGTCTATTTCAGTGCTTCCTCTTCTCCAAAAACCAGAACTCTTCTCTATATTTTATTTTCATAGTCCCATAGACTTCAAACAATAAGCCTACACATAATGATTGCAGGGCCAGGAGCAAGAGAAAATATAGGCACCTATACATCATATATTCAAATATTTAGAATTAAATGTCTACCCAAATCTGTTAAGTGTGTTCTAACTTCTTTTAAAAAAAAAAAAAAGATTTTATTTGTTTATTCATGAGAGACACAGAGAGAAAGGCAAAGACATAGGCAGAGTGAGAAGCAGACTCCCTGAAGGGAGCCCAATGTGGAACTCCATCCCAGGACCCCAGGATCACGCCCTGAGCTGAAGACAGACATTCAACCACTGAGACATCCAGATGTCCCATGTTCTAACTTCTTACCTTGACAAATATGCCTTAATAAGAGAATGGAAGGGCTGGTTGAAATTTACATACAGTGGGAGCTAGTTCCTATCAAGGGCCTCCCATCCATGGCACACCCAAGGTAGGCTATATAACTTGTAGGCAAGGTGCAAAAAACAATGCCAAGGCCTATTATTCACAAAGTAAAAAAAAAAAAAAAAGTATCATTAAAGATACTAAAATATGAAGTTTTCCCCTTTCTTCTGTATTCTCTCGTTATCTCTCTCTCAACTTGTCATGGCTGTCTTGTATCCACTATTTGAGTAAAGAAAAATTAAATTTTTACACTATTAGCATGAATTTTATATCCTTTTATTATATAATGTTAATTTTAAATAAAATATCTTTACATTATAAAATCTTTATATTACATCTTTTTTATATTGTACAATGCCAGTTTTAAATGCAAAGATGAGAGCATTTAACTTGAATGCAGAATCACCTGAATTACATGATGCATATTTTGCACCTGATATATACGCAGTGTTACCACAACAGTAGAAAAATCCAACAAAATTAATTCAGCATTTCTTAGTTCATTTTTTCATTTGTGCCCATCCATCCAAAATTTCTGCCTACGGCTTACTGAAGTAAGAAAGGGTTGGAAGGATAAAAAACTTTGTTGTTCACCCTATCCTTCTCTTTATTTTTCCAACATCACTTTCAGTGTAAGTGTTTGGTTAATAAAGAAACATAACATGAATAAGAAAGAATATGATGGGGTTCTTTGATCATTCATTTTTCTTAGAATACCAAGGCTTGCTTTCTGGGTTCAACTCAAGTTCTGGTTCAGATAGAAAGCCTGACCTCTCAGGACTGTCAGTGTTCCCATGTAGTCAGTCACAGACTTAGCATGCTTTGAGTCTCACTGAAACCCCATGCACTGTGGATCTTCTGGGATTCTGTGCTTATGGAGTGTTATGAAAGTTGCATGTACATAGTGTGGCAAGGAAGAGTGGTAAATATGCATACTGAACCTCTCTCCTTTGCTTACATGCATGCTCCATGGTCCTATTAGACTTTCCTTTTGAAACACAAATTTGGAGATGAAATCATTAAGAATATCAAAACATTGATAGCAGAGCATTGAACCAGGCAAATGGTCTTTTTCTGTGCAGGGGTCTGTAAATACCCAGATTATATGATCATAAAGCTGGCCCTGGGCCCACCTCGTTTCTCTTCCTAGTTCTGATCCTGTACACCTTCACACATACTTCAGCCCATACATCCAAAAGAGGTCCCATCCCCTGCAAACAGTTGTATTGGCCATTTATCCTTGTGAGGACAGATGTAGGGAAAAAGCCTGTGTGGGCGCTGAATGCAGATTTGAATCTTTGGGGCAAGGAAGTTCAGAGTTCTAAGTTATCTGAATCATAGTCTAGGAACAAGGAGTCTGGTCCACATGGGCATATCCCCTAAACCACATGGTCTCTTCATTCTAAGAGGCACACTGGATGGGACCCTCTAAAAGCACAGGGTCCATGGCAGGGACTACCACACTTGCCTGGGTCTTGGGTACTCCAATCAACCAACCAATACCATCTTGTTCTTATTCTCCTCCTTATAATTCATCTTATTTTAAACTTATCATTTTTCATAAGTTTCATCTCATTCTGAGTTTCAGCTTTATTAGTATCATTTCCCTTTTGTCACATGGCTCTCTTTTCATCTTTCATACATGTCCTTTCTTAAGTCAATCTTATTGGAGAGATACTTGAGCAGCCACAAAAGTCTCTGTAGACACCTCCTCAGTTTTCCCCACGCTTACACTATTAATGACATTATTGTCAGAATTTCATTTTCTGACATTACTGTGAATTGACACAACCAAATGAAAGACCTAGGATCAGAAAATTGTAGAATTTTATAGTCTTATGGGATCTGTAGCTCAGTAGTTATTAAGAGGCTTTTCCTAGATAGACCAGGTAACTGGTAGCATAACAAATGGTAGGTCCCAGACCTTCTGACTCCCAGTCTAATGCTCTATATTTTGCTTTTTCAAAACAGAATTAGCCTGTAATGCCTCGATCTTCTGACCTATGGTTTATGAGACCAACGCATACAACTGATGAAATGCAGCTCTGGATTTAAGGATCTAAGAGAAAAATCAGAGCCAGTATTAGGATTTTGACAGGTATATGAAAATATGTAGTATATATGCCAATTCTAGTCATTGCTAATCAAACAAAGTCCTCTTTCTCCTGGCATGTTATACTTCCTCCTAATTAATAGATAATGAAATTGCATGAAAGATGAAACTGGTAACTATCCCAGCTATGTAACTTAGGAATTGAAAATATTATACAGGCCAGAATACATATTTAATATTAAAACTGAAAATAGCAACAATATATTAAGCCTAAGTTCAACATTTTGTAAATAGTCATTTCAAAACAAACTTTGGTCCATCAAAGTCCCTTATCATATTGGTTAACAACTGCTACAATAATGCTATGTAACAAGCAACCCAAAAATCATGGTGGCTACTCACCAATCACTGATTCTCATGGATTGACAGGACAGGTGGTACTGCTGCAAGTCTACAGGTCTGGGTCTGTGTTACGCATCTTGGACTAGCAAGGAAACCAGGATTGTGTTTCTAATGATGATGATAAAGGTCGACAATGTGAATAGACACATACAGGTCCCCTTAAGACCCCAGTTTTAAGACCTAAGCTTAAAACGGGCACACTGTCACTTCTGACCACATGTCATAAGACAAAGAGAGTCCTATGACCAAGCCTAAATTCAAGGATTGGCGAAAAACAATCTACCCACAATGAGAGCTTAGTAAGAGTGTAAATGCAGGGGATGGAGGAATTGGAGACATTCATTCAAACTACTACCAATCAGATGCCAACAAGAAGAAACAAGGGAAATAATTTTGAAATCATTCCTAAAGGTATTAATCCTAATAAAATACATTTGGCTCAGATTAGCTTTCTAAAAAAAAAATCTCTGTTTTACTTGACGATTAATTACTCTGTGTAAATGAATATTTCTCTTCTTGGGGAATCTAATGATTTTGTCATTTTGTAAGAGATAGGAGTTCAGCTACTGTTGATTCACTGTTGGCTATCCTGCAAAAATGAGTACCACCCAGAGGATCCTGGACAAATAATGTCTGGATCAGACATTATTTTACCATTTAATATTATGACCATGGTTTTTTAGTAAGACTTTGTTATCATTTGTTTTGGTAACCAGTATTAAAGGCATGGGTGCATTGGAGATATAAATTTTCAGGTCTTTATATATATAAAATTAGTTTTAACTCTTAAGCTAAAAGTTAAAAACAAGCAAACAAAATACTAACAGCGTTATAAATGGGAGGTGGGGACAAGAGATAACCTTGATTCCAAGGAAATAATTACTATGTGAATATTTATTTTCTTTGAAAAAGGCCATTTCTTCCCTCTTTTATCATTCTTTAAATGTAATAATAATATTATGTAGCCCTTTTCTAGCTAAGGTTTAAAAAGTTTTCTACAACAGGAAGGTATATGGTACATTTATGAAGAAAGAGATTTGTGGGAGAAAGGGAGAAAAGGAAAGCAGGTACTCTGGAAATATTCTTAAACAAAATTAAAACTGCAACATAGACATGAACTCTCCTGTTTCTTTTTCTTTTTTTCCAGAGAGGGAGAGAAACAGATGGAGGAGGGACATAGGGAGAGGGAGAGAGAATCTTAAGCAGGACCCACCACAGAGCCAATGCAGGGATCCATTTCATGACCTTGAGATCATGACCCGAGCCAAAATCAAGAATCAAATGCTTAACTAACTGAGCTACTGAAGCACCCCTCTTTGTTTCATTTTTAAATAAGTATTGTATTGCTTATCAAGAAGCAAAAGGTAACAAGTGTTGATGAGAATGTGGAAAAATGGGAACCCTTATACACTGTTGGTGGGAATATAAATGGTGCAGCAGCTACAGAAAACAGTACAGAGATTCCTCAAAAATTAAAAGCAGCACTAGCATATGATCCAGTAATCCCACTTCTATGCATGCATCTAGCAGAATTGAAATGAGCATCTTGGAGAAATACTTGCAATCCCATTTTCATCACAGCGTTATTCACAACAGCCAGGATATGGGATCAAATAAAATATCCATTGATGGATGAACAGATGAAGAAAATATAGTGTATACATACAAAGGAATATTATTTGGCCTTAAAGAAAGAAGGAAATCCTACCATATGGGACATAGATGAACCTGAAAGACATTATGTGAAGTGAAACAAGCCAGTCAAAAAAGGATATGTACTGCATAATTTCACTTATATGAGGTTTCTAAAATAGTCAAACTCATAGAAACGGAGAGTAGAATGATGGTGCCCAAGAGTTGAGAGGAGGGGGCAATGGGGAGTTGTTTGACAGGCATAAAGTTTCAGTCTGCAAGAGGAGTAAGTTCTAGAGATCTACTGTACAACATAATGCCTTTAGTTAACAATGAGGTATTATATACTTCAAATTTTGTTGAAAAGTATAGATCTCATGTTAAGTGTTCTTACCCCAAAACAAATACAAACAAGTAAAACCCAAGTAACAGGAGGAAACTCTTGGAGGCAATGGATATATTTTGTACCTTTATGATGGTGATGGTTTTGCAGGTATCTGCAAATTTCCAAAATAATCTAATTGTTCAGTTAATATACCTATTTTAAAATATCAATTGTATGTTGATAAAACTGTCTAAAAATACTATGTGTATTGCATTAATTAGATATATGTAAGATGCTAGGTAAGTTTGAAGTATTGTTTATTTTTTTGGTACCCACTTTAAAATACTGCTTATATTAAATTGAATGAAATCAATAAAAGGAAAAAGTCCCAAACCTTTTATGCAATAAAGGTTTCTAATATAGACCCCAGCCAATTAATCTTCTGACATCTGCAATCAGCATTTTAAATGATCAGAAAAAATAGCTGCTAGTGATGGTTTTTCAAAGCCAGCTTGGCTGCAGACCATGTCATGATTTCTCTAGAAAAGTGTATCAGGAGGAATTAGATTAATTTTTAAAGGCTCTTTACCCTTGGGTTTACAGTAAGAATTCATCACTTTAACACATCATGTTTATTAAGTGACTCCATGTTTTATATATGATGTTCATATAATTTGGTTGTGTGAAGGTTTTATATTTGACTCATTCCATGGCTGTATGAGACAATCAGAGTGGAAGAATGTTAACAAATTAATAAACAGAGCCCTGATATTAATGGAAAGGGAAAGTTAATTCTACATTATATATACTTTTGTCCAAATGTTTAAAAAAATTGATGAAAGCAAAGTGTTTAATTCTGCAAGCTATAATCACAAAGAATTTTTACATAAACATGCGATAAATCTTCAGAGTGGACATTACAGCTCAATATCACATCTTACAAAAAAGCCTTTCTTGATTCTTTTTTTTTTAAGATTTTATTTATTTATTCATGAGGGCACAGAGAGAGAGAGAGAGAGAGAGAGAGGCAGAGAGAGAAGCAGGCTCCATGCAGGGAGCCCAATGTGGGACTTGATCCTGGGACTCCAGGATCATGCCCTGGGCCGAAGGCAGGCTCTAAACCACTGAGCCACCCAAGCTTCCTGCCTTTCTCGATTCTTCAAATTTAATCTAAAAGCTCTACTCTTTGGGAAAACATGACTATTAATATTTCTATTACTGTTGTTCTCAGTATCTTCTGTCTTGTATCATAGTGATGTACATTTCTATCTCACATAATGACCCTATAGGAGTTGTAAAACAGGCATTACTGTACCCGTTTTACAGAAAAAAGAAACTGAGGCTCAGAATATCACTAGTTTGCTGGGGAACATACAATGAGTGAATGATAGAGGTGGGATTTGACATGAAGCAATGTGTCTGAAGGCCAGGGCTTTGTCAGCTACACTGCTGGTCCAATCCTCATGGAGTATGCTGTGCTCCAAAGCTCCAGGTGTAGTCACCTGCACCGAGGATGCACCGAGGATGTAACAGTCACCTGTTACTGGTTGGAGTGGGAGCACAGACGGCCAGCACAGCAGAATTGTGACCACTTTTTTCCAATGTTGGGAGTATACCAATGAACAAAGCAAGAACAATCCATCAAGACACAAGCACATCCTCTGAAATACACAAACTTGTTGTACTTGACATTTACTTTCTAAATGACTCCAGTCCTCGGCCTCAGTAATTAGCCACTACCCCTGTCACTGAGCAAACGACCAGAAATGATTCACTGAGAGATGTCTTCTTTCTCTCCTCCCATTCCATAGAAACCTCCTCACTCTGGGGGTGAACAATAATGCAGAGAACATCGAGATGATCAGAGAGACGTGTAAAAACTGAAAGATATTTTCTGTCTTGAAATGAACTTTGGGAGAATAACGGACTTTGAAAGATCCCACAAATCAAAGTGATTACAAATTACACATGAATAATTCGGCATCAAAATTGTTTCTCGCTTTATTCTTAATTATAAAGACGGAGAGCCATGTTATCCCTAATAACTTACCTACAAGATCCCCTTTATTCAGCAGATGACACACTATATCAGATCTTTCAATTTTCCCATGATCAATATCTAATGGGCATATTTTCTCTCCATTGGGAAGTATGTTTCCCATTAACTGTTACATAAAGTTACATAATTATGAATTCCTCATAGTTAAAATTTTGATGTTATTTGACATACTAGTGATAAGATTAAAAATTTAACAAAAAATTAAAAATTTAACAAAAAAGAAAACCTTGTATAATGAAGAGCAGGTCTTGCATTGGCCCAAAGATTTCATAAAGAAGAGTTTTCCATTTCATTGATAGAAAAGTAGGGACACCTCAGGAACTTCCAGACTTGAAGCACTCTGTGGTGCATGAGATAAGATAAATTGCCTCCTTTGTTGCTATCTAATTTCAGTTTGCCAGATGATATATAATTTGTTACTTTTCAAGAAATTATTTCTCAAGAAAGAGATTGCCTTATTTATTTTGTTTTACATAATTTAGGGGGAAAAAAGCAAGAAAGAAAACTTATGACCTACAGGAGAGTGAAATGCAATTAGTAAGAACAATACAAAGTTGGAGATGGATTATATTCTTGCAGAGGCATCCTAAAAAAATACCTGTACATTCTTTATATGCTAATACAGAGTGTGAATATATAATGAGTGTTATATTTTTTAAACATGTTTACAGGGCCATGTAGGTGGCTCAGTGGTTGAGTGTCTGCCTTCAGCTCAGCGCGCAATCCTGGGGTCCTGGGATAGAATCCCACATTGGGCTCCCCGCAGGAAGCCTGCTTCTCCCCCTGCCTATATCTCTGCCTCTCATGAATAAATACATAAAATCTTTAAAAAAATAAATAAAAACCATGTATACATACACAGTGGGAAATGTGATTTCTTTGTGGTTCAGAGATGAGAGATCAAGGAAGGCATCATTCATTCATTCATTCATTCATTCATATTTGAATGAGCACATACTCTCTGCTGTGTGAACACTGATAGGACGTGAGAAACTACAAGCCCAAAAATATGAACACAAACCCACTTCCTCTTCCAGCTAGGTCATTTTAAACAAGACAAACAGCTGATAGATTGAAAAGTTACACTGTTTATTTTCTTAATAGGAAAGAAGTGTGAGATACTGCCTTCACCTAAGGCTCCTGAAGGCTCAGGAGTTGAAATTTGTTGTGTATGGTGTAAACCAGAAGCAACAGTATTTGCATTCTGTTTCCACCGGGAATTAGAACAGGGTGGCCTTTAGCTATAGCTCAGGCAAAAGCGTGCCTTTGCCTTTCAACCTTTTAGAATATTGAGTATTACTACTTTGGAATTAGGGGCTACAAAGCAGGAAGACAGAGTTGGTACATTAGAGCGAATTTCTAATGCTGCATAACTAGCATGCATTTACTTCATTAACTAGCAGTTACATTTCCCACGCCTTCAATTAACACTGGTTTCATTTTAAATGCTATCAGTTAAGACAAGATGTGATAAGAAAACATCATTGCCAGGCAAGCATTCCTCAAACACAGCTGATTTATCTCTTTGGCAATTCATTAAAATGCAAAATATATTGAAATTGATTTCCAGCACTTTCAGGCAGGAATGTTTCTAATAATGTTAATTTGCAAATTTCCTCTTCTTCTTCTTCTTTTTTTTTTTTAAGTCTCTGTGCAGTAGTCGCCATGTTCAGCTGGAGGCTATTTGTATTGTGCAGACAGAAAATGAACAGCGAACATTTATTTCTCATATCTTTCTGAGAAACCTGAGGCGCATGAAGATATTTGTGCTGTAATAGGCAGAGTCAATCCCCCTCAGTCCCTTTAGTTGCTATATATCACCAGCAAACTCCCAGCTAGTCCTGCTGTAGCAATTAACCTGCCAGAGCTCTCTCCTGTCAGGCTCCCTAATAATAAACCCCAGCGCCCCCCCCACCACCACCCCCAAGAGAGACAGAGCTATAGATTCTGGCTCGGAGACTTCCATAGAGGCTGAATTATTCAGAATCAGCATGATTAAGAAGATGACACGGTATTAGTTAAAAAGACATACTCTCCTCCCCCAACCCCCCCACTGAGGTTTAAACCTATTAGGTGGAAACAACTGATCTTTCCCTCTTTGGTGCACAGTTCCTAAAATAGGATTCCTGAAAGACTATTTACAAGACCTTGTCAATTTCCAAGTTTATGAATAAAAATATAAATAGCAGGAGGGAAGTGTCAGAATCAAAACCTACGGTTCATGTAAACTTAGGAACCGGCTAAAAATAATATTTTCACCCCAAAGAGACAAAAGGAGCAGGTTCATTTTGAGTAATGGGTCATGTTTCAATTGTTAGTCTTAAAAGTAAAAGAAAAAAAAAAGAAGAAAAAACATCCCCATGTTTGCATTTTTTGGGTCAGTTTCAAATGGACCAAATTGTGATGAATTATAAATTAAAAATCTGGATATACAATCTGCCAGATAACAAGTTGTTAGACTCTGGAAATAGCATATCCCTAACAATAAACCTTGTCTTTATGAGGATGGCAGTATTATAAATGTCATAATGGATTGCAAATGAACCAGCTGTTTATATTCTACTCCAGTACATGAATGAGAGAAGAGCAAGCCAGGAAATAAAAGGAGATTGAGGAAAATTTACTAGAATCAAGTCACAGGAAAAAAAAAAAAAAAGCCCAAGGAACTCAATTTTTACGCATTCCCATCCAATTTACCCTTGCTGGTGACTTTTGGGGGGAAGTGTGGCTTTTGAAACCAATTGTATTATTCCACTTTCAGATGCTTCTAGTATATTCAATAGACCCATCACAGTCATATGTTCCTTTTTCAGTTGCAAGCTGACCTCGCCATACGAGATTGGTGACTGTCAGAGGACTTTCAGAGAAGGATTTGAATGCAATTTCAAAGGCCAGACAGCAGATTTCAAAACACTGCAAGCTTAGGAAAGCCCAGGAGAGGCGAGATTCTGGCTCTCTGTTTCTCCATTTCACTCATTTCACTTCAAGCTAAAGCACCTTTTGATCCCAACCAGGTGAAATTGAGACAGCATGGCAATACTAAGTGGATGGCCCACCTACCCAAAGCTCTACAAAATGGCAATTATCTGTAACTGTATTATTGCCAGCATGCACATTAGCCGGTGGACACCAGTGATCCCCTTTGAGAACAGAACCACTTTGCTCTTCTCTGTGTGATTAAATCTAGGTCCACCCGTTCGGTGTCAACAAATGGCCAGGCCATTCACAGCCGGTCGTTCGCAGATTGCCATTTGCCGCACATCAGGTATGAATCATGTGTGTTTCTTATGCAAAGATCTTATTTCAAGTTTCACGTCCTCTTTTCTCAGCCAGAACTAAAATCCAGCAAAGGGATGCTGAGGAGGGGTACAACTCGACTTTAAAAAATTGAGTGTATTGCTTTATGGGGCATTACAGCTACTCTATTTAAAAATCCAATCCAGAAGATAAAATTACCACTTGTTATGTTTGCATTTGCAGATAAGGCACCTCACCCTTGGCTGCTGTTCCCTTATCTCTGTAATATTCATGGAGTGCTAGCTTTTAATTAAACCATCCACAACTCTATGTAACTCAAAATGTATATTTTACTGCTGCAGGAACCAGCAGTAGAGAAAATTCTATATTTTAAATTTATCTTTAAAGCTTGGGTAGTTTTATTGCCAATGATGTCATGAACAGTGCCATCCTACAAAGATGACTAAATTTTGTGTTTCAAGAGACACGTCGATCATATCAGGGGTCCCCAAAGTTCACGAGACTTGGGACTTTTGCAGATATAATAATCCGAAATTTGGCTTTCTCAGAAACCCTTGAAGGTCCATGATACATAATCATTTGTCATTATCTTAAATCAAAATTTTATTTACATGCATGTTGGATCTGGAATGCAGAGGTGGGTCACACAGTTACCGATTCCACCAAATTCATCATCTGTCTTCTTCAAATATAATACACCTTTGCTTCCCTTATATTTTTTCAGTCCTTTTTCCTAGTTCCCATCTAGTTAGCTTCTCATTCTTCACATTCTCCCTAGGTCATCTCATTGAATCCCAGGATTGCAAATTCTTTGTGTATGTTGATAACCCAAACCAAAATCACCCACCCAGACCTCCATCCTGAAATTCAATGGCTTTACTGATCCTACAGAGGAACAGGTTTCCACAACTAGGGCTCTGTGAATATAAAGTCCTTCTTTTTAAAGAAAGCCTGTCATTATGTATTTATTTGATTTGTAATCTTCTCAACAGCCTGGGAAATACAAAAGGCCTATACAGTTGGGAAAACAGAGGGCAATAAATGAATGAGAGAGGGAAGAGCATGGAAAGAGAGCAGCAAGTGTGAAGGGCCTGTTGGGGCAAATAGTCCAAGGGGCATTCCCAAGTAATGGACTGGATTTCTCTGAGATGCATGCACAAAGCATGGAAGTGAGGAGAAGCAAGAGGGAAGGCTTGATGGGTAGACACGGGTCAGATTATGGAGAGTTGTATAGGTCCTATAAAGATTTGGGAATGTATTCCACGGACAAAATAGAAACGTTTTAAGCAGTGGGAACTTCATTACTTACTTACGTTTCAATCACTAATGGGCAAAGCCAACCTTGGAGAAAGGTCCACAGCTTTGCCCAATGCATGAAGGGCACTGATGAGGAGGGGCAGAAGAATGATCATCTGTGCTCTTTTACTTATGCGTTAAAGGGCCAAATGCCCTAGGGCACCCTATATGAGTCAGGCAGTTAGAGACTAAGACTTGTTTTATGTATGTATAAAACCCATGCTTATGTGCATACACACACCTACGTATATATAATTAATAGACTTTATTTTGAGGGCACCTGGGTGACTCGGTTCATTAAACAGTCAAGTCTTGATTTCGGCTCAGGTCATAATCTCAGGGTCCTGGGACGGAGCCCTGGATCTGGCTCCATGCTCAGTGGGGAGTCTGCTTGAGGATTCTTTCTCCCTCTCCGTCTGCCCTTCCCCTGCTAGCATGAGCACATGCTCACACTCTCTCTCTCTCTCTCTTTCTCTCTCTCTCTCAATAAATAAATAAATAAATAAATCTTTAAAAAATAGACTGTATTTTTTTAGAGTAGTTTAAGGTTCACAGCAGGATTGTACAGTGAGTACAGTCAGTTCCAATATCCCCTGCTCCCCTCACAGCATTCCCTACTATCAACATCAGACTTCAATTATTGTAGTCGATGAATCCACATTGACACATCATTATCATCACCTAAAGCCTGCAGTTTTACATTATAGTATCATTCAGAGTAATTTTGCTGTCCTACAGATCAGATCCTCTGTACTTTGCTTATTCATTCTTTGCCATCCCCACTCCCATCAACCACCTGACTTTTTACTGCCTCCTCAGTTTTACCCTTCACAGAATGTCATATGGTTGGAACCATACAGTATGAAACTTTATCAGACTGGCTTCTTTCACTTAGTAATACTCATTGAGGTCTCCCCCATATCTTTCTGTGGCTTGAAAGTTTATTTCTTTCAGTGCTAAATAATATTCCATTGTCCAGATGTACTGCAGTTTACTTATCCATTCACCTGGTAAAGGACATCTTGGTTGCTTCTGAGTCTTGATGATGATGAATAAAGCTATTACAAACATTCATGTGTGTGTACATGAGTTCTCAACTTATTGGATAAACATCTGGAAGCATAATTACTAGATTGTATGGTAAGAGTGTGTCTAGTTTTGTAAGAAAATGCCAAACTATCTCCCAAAGTGACCATCATTTTGCATTCTCACCAGCAATGAAGGAGAGTTCCTATTGCTCCGCATCCTTTTCACCGTTTGTGGTTGTCAGTGTTGTAGATTTCGGTCATTCTTGTAAGTGCATAGTGGTATCTCAGTGTTATTTAATTTAAAATTCCCTAATGATGTATGATGTTGAGCATCGTTTCATCTGTTCATTAGCCATCTGTATGTCTCCTTTGATGAAGTGTCTGAGTCTTCAGTTTATTTTTTAAATAAGGTTATTCACATCATTATTGTTGAGTTTTAAGAGTCCTTTCTATATTTTTAGATGACAGTACTTTCTCAAATATGTCATTTGTAAATATTTCCTCCTGGTATGTCTTATATTCTTATTCTCTTTATGTTGTATTTTTATAGTTATTAAGTAAGCTCCTGCATCCCTACTATGTTCTTAGCTCCCATGGACTGTTCCAATGTGTAGAGCATTCAGAATCCAGCGGATAACTGAAACAATTGTCCTGGAGACCTGTGTGCATGGCTCTGTACTGTTGTGGATGCTGTAGGAATGCATGTGTGCTATCTCATTTCTGTCCTCAAGAAATGTATAATCATAAATGATGCAGAAGACAGGCCCACAAGCACCATTCCAGGGTTTTCATCAACATAGAGCAACAATGATTTTTTAAAAAGATTTTATTTATTTATTCATGAGAGTCACAAAGAGAAAGGCAGACACACAGGCAGAGGGAGAAGCAGGCTCTCTGTGGGGAGCCCGATGCAGGACTCGATCCCAGGACCCTGGATCATGACCTGAGCTGAAGGCAGATGCTCAAACACTGAGATACCCAAGTGCCTCAGCAACAACGATTTTTAAAAAGCCACCCACACTGTCCTTATTTCTGTCTCCCTGGGCCCAAAGTCCATGCTCATTACTCTTCCCTTTAAGTTTTCATCACCTGAAGATGCCCTTCCTAATTTCAGAGACCTTGGCATTCCTATGGAATTTTCAGCTAAGCAGTCTCCTGTCTCTGGGATATTTCATCCCCTCTCCCCTGAGCCCATACCTTTATTTGTTCCAGAGAGAATTTCTGACACCAGTCCTTAGAAGCATGAATTCCAACTCCATAACCATGCAGAAGGGTTAATGAAAAAATTACTGCTGCAGGCTGCACTTATCTGGTAAGATTTCATAGAAAAGAAATTTGAGCGAAAATTTAGGAGATAAATAGAACTTGGCAAGAAGAGAAAAAAAAATAGTGTCAGAAAAATGAGAAGTCACCAGGAAGGAGAAAAAGACTCAGGGACCGTATAGTGAACCACCAAACTGGACCGAATAAGAGATGCAAATAGGGGAAGGGTGTGGGCAGGTCTGCAAAAATTAACCTAGATCTGTAATAACACTTTTCCTTTGGATGTTCTAGAAGGCCTTGCGCTTCTGATGTACAACACCCGCTCTCTTCTCTTAACAATAATGATGACTGTTAGGAGAACGTGGAATTCCACTCTTTTTCTCTCTTCTGACATATTAAAGCAATGATGGAAAGAGGCAAATTTGAAAGGGTCATATAGTTTAAAAAATACATTGATAGCAGCATATTGTTGTGAATGTAACAAATTACCAACTCAAAGGGCTCAATGGGCTGTTTCTTTCTGGACGCTCCAGGGGTAAATTCATTTCTTTTTCCAGTTGCTAGAAGTTGTCCTCATTCCTTGGCTTTGGGCCACTTTCTCCACCTTTAAAGCCAGCAAGGGCAGGTGGAGTCCTCACATGGTGAACTTGGAGCTTTTATTACATGTTTCTTGATTCTCTTCTCTCGTACCTTCCTCTTCTACTTTTAAGGATCCTCCTGATTTTACTGGGCCCATCCAGATAATCAGGATAATCGCCCTATCACATGATCAACTATTAGCAACTGTAATTTGCCTTTGTCATGTAACCTAACATATTCACAGGTTCTGGGGATTAGGACGTGTTCATCTTTGGGGGACCGTTATTCTGCTTACCACAGTGCTCCATAAATATTATTTATTAGTACTTTATGCGGAGTAAGAACTTAAACATGAAGCCATTAATTATGAAATCATTAATACTGAGTTAATAAAATCTTCCTAATAGTTTACAACTATCATGCTCCCACTTAATTTCACAGCAACAGTGGGTTGTTGTGTGTGTGTGTGTGTGTGTGTGTATTTTTTAGCAAGTCAAATGTAGAGAATGTATTCAAAGTGTTTAACTTAGCTTTCATAGAAACAAAATCTCCTGTCTTTTCACACTCATATGGGGACTGGAATTTACATGATATTTAATTAAATTACATAATGACAGAGACAATTATACCTGGGATAAATGCATGAAGAGAAACACAATTGGCTATTAGTAAACATATAACTCAGCTGGAGAAGCAGAAGTTATTGGGCTCAACAGAGCAACATCTACTGGTGACAGGCACGCGGCATGAGACAAACACCCATCTGTGTGTTTCGTGGAAGCAATGGAGATTGTCCATTAATCTGGCAAATCGGCTGAGTGGCAGGTTTTAAAGAAAGCTTCCCCTCTCCGACAAACAATAAAATGAAGCTTCTGCAGGCCGACTCAAGTTCTGATCCCTTCTCATGTATGCCTTACAAGTTGGTAAATTAATTAACGCCTAAGAAGTTAGCGAGGGCTAAGATACTATGTACCTTTTGAAAGCACAGTAGTAAGTACTGAACCAGGCCTTGCAGATAAAGTTCTCCATTGGATAACTATTCTGTCAATCACAAATATTTGCATACTGTTTCCATTACTTCTCTGAATAAATTCCTAGACATGAATTGTTGAATGTATATGTTTCTAAATTTCTCAGTTCCTATATAGAACTATTATCAAAATAGCTTCCAGAGATATATATACCAATTTCACTCCTAACCACAATGTATATTATGATACCCATTTCCTTAAAAATCTTGCCAACACTCATCATTTTAATATTGCCAATTGAGTTACCTAAATAAGTAAAGAGAATCTGAAATTGTTCTTTTCATTTGAATTTTTGTATTAATTGCTTTTGGAGATGTTTTCCTGGGAAATCATATTGACCATCTGATTTCCTATTTTTGTGAATTGCTTGTTAATGTCATTACCCCATTTTAATTGGGATGTTTATAGTTTTCTCACTGATTTGTAAGAATTCCAAATATTAAGACTTTTGCTTTATGTGTCCTTAATTTTTCTGATTCATGTTTTTTTTCTTTTTCTGTTTTATTTACGTGTCCTAAAGAGACCCTTGAAAGACAGTTCTCAAATTTTCTCTGTCCTCTAGGGGAAAAATCAGTTTTAAGGCACCATCTTCCTGCAATTTCCTGTGGCTAGTAAGTTATTAGTTTAACTATTAGTAAGTTTCCTAGTAAAATCAGCACATATATTTCAGTATTCATCAAAAAACTTCATTTGAATCTCTAATAATTACTCGACTTTTTAAGAAACCACAACTATTTTCAGGAAATATGTTTCTTCTTTACATTCTTCTCATAGCTTAGGTACCAAACCAACTTGCATTCGCGATCCCTGACTTGTTTTCACCAATCAATTTCTATTCTTTTTTAATTGCATATTTCACTAGACTTGCCTTTATTTAGCAACTGTTACCTTAAAGCTTATTATTATAGCACCTCCATCTGTTAAATAACGTCAACATCCTTCCGTCACCTCAGCACTTCTAATCCCCCTCCTTGCAGCCCCCTCACTGAATGAAAAGCAACACGTTTTTTGTTGGAAGCTTTGAATGAATAATTCATTTGGAAAAATCTTCCGTGTTGTGCATGTTCAGAAGACAGAGCACTTCTCTTGTCAGTCACAATGGCTTGGGTAGGACTAAGTGCTGTTCAGCGTGTGCTCAGAGTGTACCGCTGATGGCGGGTTGCTGAGATTGCCAACTGCGTTAATCCTGACCATCCTTCTTTGTCTTTTATGACAGGAAGATTAAGATCCAGAGTCTTATTCAGTTGTTGCAGTTAGACTCTATTTCACTTGGTTGTTTCAAGCCTCCTTTTAAGTTACTGACAGATTCTCATCATTATCCCCTCAAGCCCAGTGAAATCCTGACCCAGAGTTATGTTCTCCAGGGGCAGCATGGTATAAGGAGGAGAGAGCTTGGCCTTTTGCCAAACCTTGGGTTTGAGTTCTACATCTACCATTTGTGAGCATGGCAGCTTGGGCAAGGTACATAAACTTAATAAACCTCAATTCCTTTATCTGGAAATTGGAGAGGATCATTGCTACAATACGGATTGTTTGTGTGTGTAGATATGTAGATTCTACAAAGAAATACTCTATGGAAGCACCCCAGCACTATGCCTGGAGGATGGCAGGTTTCTAGCTCATGTTGATGTCTTTTTAATTAATTCCTTTTTTTACCTCCATCATCTCCTTTCCTTTCTTCATGATACTTATGCAAAACACTGGATGAGCACACCATGCTCTTAACAACATTCAGCATGTCCTTACTTTCATGAACTAAAATCCACTCTCCCAGCATGATTCCTTTTTTTTTTTTTTTAAGATTTTACTTATTTATTAATGAGAGACAGAGAGAGAGAGACAGAGACACAGGCAGAGGGAGAACCAGGCTCCCTGTGGGGAGCCTGATGTAAGCTGAAGGCAGATGCTCAACCACTGAGCAACCCAGGTGCCACTCCCAGCATGATCCCAATCAGCTGCCCCTCACCTATCCAAATGATGTGCCCAGTGGACTGGCTACATGGAATTATCCTTCACTTTCCCCAAGTAATTTCATGTTACCTCTGTCTTCAGGCCCAGTGGTTCCTGCTCCCTGCCTGGCTTGTCCATCCTCTTCTGCGCAGCTGCAAGAATCACAGTTCTTTAAAATGCAGTTATGTATAATACACCTTCTTGGAATTCTTCCCAGATCTCCATGGCCTTTGGTCCTGCCTCCATGCTCCACACACCCTGCACCCATGTTCATTCTCATACTTACCTTTCTCATCACCAGATCATTATGTGGCCATGTCTCCATCTACTAATAGATCATGAGCTCTAAAGGGCGTAAATATACCTCCATGTCTCTTGGTTTGGCTTATAGAAAATGCCTCACAGAATTTTGGGTAAATACACGAATGAATGCTGCAATGCATGAATGAAGTATTGAGTATTTTAAGGAATAATATCATAGGCATTACAAAATACTAAAACCATTATGTCTCAGTGACATGGTTATAGGAATACCAGAAAATGCCTGTTTTGTACCTTTAAGCGACCATCTGTAGAACTAGCTTTTGAGACATGTTGATCAAAGATAAGAGCTTTGTTTTTACTGTTTACGTGCATGTCTTCCCTTTCCAGCCCTGCCTCCCTGATTGCACTCACCATCTCTTCCTGTCTTCCTTCTGCCTTTTGAAGAAAGTAGGGGATTATTTGGAGATCCCTCCAGAGGCTGGTAACCCCAGCTGTGACATCTGGAATCCAGCCTGTTTTACTTGCTAGGTCCATAAAACATCCTCACAAATGCTAACTGGTAACTAACCTCTCATTCTGTTAACCCTCTCCTTCCTGGCTTGGCAGTGGCTCTGTTCTGCATCTGGTCTTTGAATTTACATTCTTTTCCTCCCCTAGGGGGCACGTCTTGTCTTAACTGGTGCTGTCTAAGACTGTCAGGTAGCATGCTACCTATCATAAAGGCCTTAAGGGATTTTTCTCCAGCAGTTGCTACGTGATGTCCATTGATTTTTCAGAAAGTGCCCCAGCACTTTTCCCATCTCCTTTCAGAGAAAATCTAGAGTCCTCACACAGAATGTATGGTCTGATTAGCCCTTCCATGCCAACACTGAATATATTTATTGATTAGGTCCTTATACGCAAGAGAGCCTAGGCCCTCACCAGAAGAATTCAAAACTAATAATGCCAATATTTGCTTGAAGAGAAAATAGTCAAGGAACCCACGAACAGACCAAGACTGTTTTCTTTTAACTTATTCCTTAAAGCAAAAAATTTGGTTAAGACTAAAATGGAATGCTATTTGTGATGTGCTATTGGTCAACCTCCTACTCACAGATGCTATACACATCAACTGCTTGCTTGCATCTGATATCTATCATTATAGAGCTGATGGCAGAGAGGTTCAATATTCTAAAGAAGGGGGTGAATATGGATGGCTTGATTTTTATTTGGAGTTTTGCCAACAATGATAACAACAACAATAGTATCTACTGTGAACAGAGTACACAATGTGTCACACTTTGCATGCAGTGGCTTATTTAATTAGCAAAACAACTTGTAAAATCAGGTCTATTTTATGTCTATTTTATGGAAGACAACTGCATGCTAAAGATGACTGCTAACGCGTTTGAGAAGCTTGCCAAGTTCTCAGAGTTAGGAAGAAGGAAACAAGATACTCAGATGGATTGCAAACTCCACCCTTAGCGACCACACAATACTACCCCTGACCAATTCAACGATATTCTACTTTTACAGCTTATTTTCCCCAATTATTTAAAATATAATCCTGTTATCATGCAGCTAATTGATGAGAACAATGACTCCCAGATTTGATAGCTCAGGAAAACACCCTTTATATCAAAATGGATTTTATTAGAAAGGCAGAACCCTAGAACCCACTGGAGACATGCTGAATCAGGCTGTCTTTAGGCAGGATTCAGGAATCTCTGTGAAAATGCCTCCCCAGTTAATTCTGAAGTAACCTACCTGACATGGCTTTTGTTGGCCCATAGCTGGGAACAATGTCTTAGATTCTAAACTTTTGGCCATGGACTGTGTCTGTCCCAAAAGGCCTGGCATATAGTAGCCACTCAATAAATAGTTGTTGAACTGAATTGTTGAGCCATAAATCTTTATAGTAATACCTCCCACACTAGATTTTTTGCCTCTAGTTTTTGGAAGGAGAAATCCACTCAACGCCATGAAGTGGCTCAACCTTTCAGGCTTGGCGGAGGCAGTCAGGTGGCAGCAATGGAATCTCCTTTGGCAGAGTTTTGCATTAAGGAGAAAGGCTACACTCAAGGTAGACATTTCCTTCCTAGGGCAATATGGGCATCTATCATTAAAGTTTATAGGTATTTGTATGTGTCATTACTGTTACTGGTTTTTCCTGGGTTCTGGGGAGAATCAAGCTGAATGCCTGTAAAAATACAAGCTCCTAAAAGAAAGATGGTCTCTAAAGATATAGTATTACTATAAATTTCAACCACTTCCCTTTGCTTGAAAATGCTGTCCTGGTGAGAATGATCACTTATCAGAGGTTGGCTCATTTCTCAAGCTAGTGGGAAACTGACCTAGCTCTTGGGTGTCCTGAAAATGGAGGAATGGGGTTTCTGGCTGGGGTAAAGAACAGAGAAAATAGCTCAAAAAAGTGACAATAATCTATTTTTCAAATATCTATCAGTTATAAGTACAGCCTTACCAATGGTTGGTGCTGTAATAACAAAAACATGGGCTTACAAAACTCCATTATCTGTTCTTAAAAGGAACACCATTTTCTTAAAGGAATTTGTTTCCTTTGCTTGTTTTTCTACTACTGCAAGGACCTAACCCATTTCGGCATGTGACAATGTCAGGAAACCTGATTCTCCTCCTCCTCAAGAAGTATCAGTCATCTTGATCTCCATCAGATTTTCACAGTAGCTACCTGTTTGAACGAGGATAGTTCCCTTGGAGTTAATCTTTTAAACTAAAAGCCAAAACCCCTTTACTCATCTCCTCTATATGAGAATAAATGTCTCTGAACTACTCATAATCTTGGAGAAGTGCCATCCTTTGGCCTGCAGATAAGTATAGCACTTCACTAGTTCCTAGTGATTTTATACCCAGTTGGGATGTGATGCCTAAGTAAAAACAACAGTCTAGGAAGAAATGGATACAGTTGTAGATATATGAAGGGAATGTAAATTGTACAGCCATTTTGAAAGTAATGGAATGTGATCCAAAGATTATTGGATTATGTGATGCCAAAGATTATTAATATTTGGAAATATTAATAACATATATTTTACGTGTTGCCATTATGCTAAAATACATATTTAAATAAATGCTATAATTAATACAAATATTTAAAATGCACAAACATAATACAAATATGCATTATGCATTATGTATGTGTAAATGCCAGATATATTTATATTATTCTACTGAAGACCTTGTCCTATTCTGCGACTTCGATGTTGACAACTCTCAGACCTCTCTTCTAACACCTCATTTCAAGAGACCTGCCTTCTTAACATCTCTTGAATGATTAGCAGATTCCTCAAAACTGAACTCTTGATGTTCTCTGCCAAACCTGTTCTTTCCACAATCTTCCCCATCTCAAGTGGAAGTTCCATTCAACCATTTGTTCAAGCCAAAAATCTGAGCATCAAGTGTTGACACTTTGCTTTTTTTTCACAGCAGCCAAGACATTCCATTGTCTCTGCCTTCAAAATAAATCAAGAATCCAGATCTACATGGTCACTTTCATCACCCCCACTCCTCAAAACCACCATCACATTGGAAGTCAGAAGAGAGGTCTGACTATATTTTACATATTAGGGAGACACCAGCAAGTTGATGTATCTGAAAACAGTAGGAATGGATATGACCACCTAGAAAAGGCAAAAAAAGAGAAAAGAACAAAACCTAAGAAAAAGCTGCAAGGAACCTTAGCAGAGCTCACATATAGAAGACAGAGGTTTGAGAAGAATTGGAAAAACCACCTAGGCCCTTGGTTTGTTAGAGGTGAGACTATGTTAGATAAACATTGGAGGCAAAGCCAGGTGTACTCTGGTAGGGACTGGGGGGAACAGCCACATAGTCCTCCTATAGGTTGTTCCAGAAATGTCCTGTCATGGAAATAGTGCTTGGGCCTGGGATCACTGTGACAGAGGACTTGAGCCACCTCCACAGAAAGCAGTCCAGCCGCATCCCTTACCCCAGATTCAACAGAGCCAGGTCATGTGTTTTGTGGAACAGAAGGAAAAGGATGAGTCAGGTCCTCACCAGGTAGGATATAGTGTCAGAAGGCTGTGGGGGAAATCCCTGTCTGTGGTTGCACAGTCTTCTCCATCTTATCTCAGGGCAGCAGCCTCTCCTTGGCCATCACAAGACCCAAGTTCCTGTCGGATGGGCCAGGCTGCCACCCAAGGGGCTGCACTGTTAGAAAAGACAAGGGAGTCCTTGAGAGAAAACCATTATAAGCCATGTCACAGGGTGAGGTAGGGCCAAACTCAGAGCCACCATCTCCCCATGTTTCTGTCCTGCAGCACCCTGGATTCTCTATGTTTGTACACTAGGAAGGAGAATCTGTCAATGTTAATTTAAAATACCCTGGAGGAAGCTCCCCCCCCCCCGCCCCCCACTCACACACACATAAGGAATTGATTAAGGGAGAACGAACGCAGAGGAAACTAGGGCTGAAAAGGACTGAGGGCTGGCCATGCTAGGAGCAGAAGGGAAGTAAAATAGTGCAACTCCAGCCCCCACCGCAGGTGGAGTAGAGAGCTGTGAGTAGAACTCTCTTACTGCCCACCATTTGCACTAAAAATGCCCAGAGGGAATTAATTAGGAAAGGAGTCCTAAGAAAAAACGGATTTCCTCTCATCAAAAGGGTAAAAGACTGGAGCCCATTTAGACTTGAAGTGTTCTCAGAAATGTAAATTCTGAAATATATCTACCACATTTATTTTCTAAATTGTCTTCAATAAGCACAAACCACTTTTGTTATTTTGAAATCAACAAAAAGAAAAATTCAGAGGAAATGACCATGGTTTTTGCACTTAACTACTTTTCTCTGTATTTCTAAAAGATTTACTTACATTCATATCAGAAATCTCATGTCGGGTAGTTGGCCAACATCCCATTTCATTGACTGAAAAATGGAGTGCTGGAGAGATTAATGAACCTTCTAAAGGTCAAAATTCTAAACACTAAGTCCTGTGGGTAATTCTTCCCTAAGCACGAATTCCCTATTTCAACATGTTCAAGCAATTGCCAAATGATAATCTCTGCTTTAGTCCCAGATTTCAAATTGGTCGGGGCTGCACTGGATGATTTCAGAATGATTATTCAGGTATTTAAAATGGCATCTGGCATGATTTTCCTTAAAATATAGTTGACTATGATTTTTTTCCTTTCTCCTGCCTAAGGCTTCGCAGAACTCCTGTTTAGTTGTTTTATTCTTGAGGACATACATCAGATGGAATTTCTCTTTTCCTAAATGCCTTGAGTGGGAACATTCTTTTTGTCAGCAAATACTCTGAGGGTATTAAGGTATTCAAATATTTTAAATGTATATGTGAAAGATCATCGATATGTTATTGGACGCCTCACTCAAGACTAAAGATTATACTACTCTGACAGGAAGTTTGCAAATTTCTATTTCACATTGGGCTGTGAAAATTTCAAAGGTGACTTTAATTTTAAAATCTGGTAATATTTTACTCACATAAAAGTTCTCTCTCTTCTCTTTAGGTGAATATTTTCTTTCAGAGAGATTGTATTTTTTCAACCACTGTTTAGAGTCTATCAACATCTATTATATTTTTTAAAAAGATATAGCCTCTGAAATACCACAGCAATTGCTTCCTTTCTTACAAAGTATAATAAATGCTTAGTTGTGATATGTTTAAAAAATATATTTTATAACATAGATGATATATTTTAAAACAAATAAAACTTTATAACAAAACCACAGATGCTGGTGCCATTGGGGGCTCATTTATCTAAATAATATGTATCCATTTTGCTTCAATTCCATGTTTGATATGAAATTTATATTAGTAAATATTGCTAAAATACTAATGTTTTTGTTGTTCATTGACTTAATCTATTTTCCTTCCACGTGTGATACAGGGAATAGGGTCAGGCAGGGAGAAAAACAAAAACACAAAACAAATCACAAACTAATACTAAATACTAAACTGTCACTGCATAGTTTATAATGATAATACCAGAGAGCAAAATATAATTTTACAAATGATTCTTTCTTTTATTAATATAATTTTACAAATGTTTCTTTCTTTTTTTAAAGGTAAGCCCACCAAGTGTCAGTAATTACTCTCCTAGGAAGAATCAGAGAAACAAAATTGTGCTATTACGAGCCAATAAGCAAGAACTGTGTTTTAGGAAACATTCAAATGAATATGATTTCCCACTGAGTTATGGTTTTGCCAGGTAAATGACTCCTTTGACCAATTCTCAAGCGTAAGCCTGAAACAAGTAAACATTATTGCTCAAGCTTCTGGCTTAGGAAAAACATGTGTATAATCTCATGTCTGCTATCATTCCACATTGTGTACATGTACAAATAGTCTTCACTTAATTAGTCTGGGGGAGAGGCCAAAGAAGGAAAGGCCCAGAGCTGGCATGGATGAGCAAGTAGATAATAACTTGATAGGAGAGGCAAAGAATCAATTCAGAAAGGTCTGCTTTGTTATTTCATAGTGAGCGAGGCCAATGAAGCTAAGATAACAGATCTGCCAAAACACAGAAGAATCAAAGTCTAATAAGCTTTTAAAGTTGAAAGAAGACTTGGCGGCTATTTAATTCAATAATCTCCCATTTCAGCTGAGAGGAATTTCAAGTCTGGAGAAGTGATGTGGCTTGCTGCAGATGAGACAACTGGCAAGTGAGCAAGCCAGGCTTTGTACCAAGAGATTCTGCTCTCCGAGAAGACTTCCTTCTACCATTCCTGACTACACACCCCCAACTGCCTCTTTCTGTTGTGGGCCAGATGATTTCTGAATCTACCCGAGGCTTAGTCTGTTTTGCTGCAGGACGGGAATCAATGCAGACATTTGAGGAGGATGGAGAAGATGCTGATGACGCCACAGCAACCAACACTTTGACTTAAGCAGAAATAAGTTTGAAGATATGCAGTACCTTATAACCAGATGAAGCCCATGTGGGTGGGGAGGGCGGGGAAGCAGGAGTTGGACACTCATATAGAAACAAAGCAGAGGGCTGAATATCAGGAAGTGATGGTTCTTTGTCAGGACAGTCTAAAAGAAGGTCTAGGGACAATAGCTTTGCATGTCAGGTGCATCTACGTGAGGGCTGAAGGTCGTGGGGTGGGGAGAGGGTGGGTTTCATTAACAAGGTTCACTAATCTCTTGTCATGTGGGCATGCGGGGACTTCCCAAGCACATTGGCCTGGGAAGTTTCCCACTTCTGCTGGGTTGTAAAAGTACTCGGTGTTCTGAACAGGGCTTTCCACTGTGGTCCCATACTTCTACTTCACTATCAGAAAGCAACAGCCAATATGTTCAAGCCAGCAAGAAAAAGTGAGTGGGTTTAATTTACAGGATGGTCTGGATACGTAAGGATTTTTTTCTCCTATCTTCGAGCAGCCCATTTCAATGTATAACTTTTATTATGTTCCAAGTTCATTAAGCCAGCATCTCTTTTTAAAATTTCAGGCCAATTAATAATGAATTTCTGTCAGGTAGCTGATTCCAGTTAATCAATGAGGTCACCAGCAACATTGAACCCAACACTATTCATTAAAATCGTCACCATTCTAAACCACTGATGGTTTCTAAAAACGTCAGAGGGGCAGCTACTAGGATAACGATCGCTAATGGCCCCATAACCCCCAGCGTCTTGGCCACACTTCAACCCTCAAGGTCAAAGTTCAATTATATCAATTAAAGCTCGCAAATTCAATGAGAAGCATGGGGCTTACCTTTTTCACAGAAATGGTATCCAGTTCAAATCAGCTGATGTGGCTGTCTGGCCCCATGTGTTTCCCAGCTTCTAGCACAGAGAAGTCTACTTGAGTGCAATGCTTAAATTTCTGGTGCCAAAGCCTCTGATTCATTGTGTTCTTCCTGAACTGTAACTCATTACCAATTGTGTTATTCCAAGTTGTGGGAAAAGAAGACTTGGTAATTAATTTTGTTGGTGACATTGAAAAGGGCTTTTACATAATCTTGCATGCTGTGTCGTGCCAGTTCAATACAATTCCATTATTTCTTGTCCACAGTTATAAAATACAGAAATGCTAAAAATCAAGTTTACAAAAACTAGCAGCAGATTTATTTAGTGGCAAAACCTGACTTGCACTGATATGACCTTATTTGGAGCCTGTTTTTCTCCCTTACTGTGAATATCTATGCTTTTCATTGTAAGAATCAATGTGTTTGATTACGGGGAGCTGCACCATACCCCACTGAAGGTCGTTACATAATATAATACATGTGCATAGGCACTGCACTACCAATGTAAAATCTGAAAAAACAAAAACAAAAAACCCTGAAAACACAAATTAGTTTAAAGGAATTTTGACACTGAAAAAGTAAAATGGTTGGATTTTTCTAAGCCCATAGAAATGATTTTGAAAACAGGTTCTGTTTAAATAAGCAAATGTTACTGTGTAGCCCATATACTCAGACTCTTTTTTTCTCCTAGTTGATCTTGGTTGGGTTTGTATTTCATGCTATTTTTATTTTTTTTGTTTTCTTACTTCGTTTTTTATGTTATGTTATTTTTCAATTTGTGTATTCATGAAAAACTGCAGATTGAGAACACGAGGGACTCTCACACAGCAAGTTCCTGGTGGACACTGGTCCAGCAGCCTTCCCGATGTTGTTAGGGCAGTGCCTCATGGCTGTTTTCCTGGCCACTTCTTGTGATGAGAGACACATTTATCTGAAAAATATTCAGTATTTGGCCTCTTAGCCTAGACCTCCATCAAAGGATCTAATTGTAAAAAGAAATGCTGTTTATTTGACCCATGCTCATTGCATGCCCCAACACCTTGTTCCTCATTTTTTTCTAGTGCAATCACAAAACTATGCACAAGTCTCATTCACTCTTGAAAATAAGCTCTGAATAAAAGATGGTGCAGGGGATGGGTATCTTTCAAGATGTGTTCTAACAACAAAGCCTTTTTGCCTTCGATGTGTTGCTTTACTTTTCACAGTTTGGGTTGGAACCAGCACTCTGTTTAAAGTCAGCATATTAGTTTTTAGTTGCCTCTCACAAGGACAGTGGTTTTATTTTTGTGAAACTGGGTACCAAATTATATATGTAAGGTTTCTGGACAAAGAATGTTAAGTAGCTATGATCCCTTATTGATTCTGATACTGAATTCCAAAAAGGAAAGAGAATAAGAACACAGCCATAACATCAAAAGGCCCTGTTTTGGCAAGAAAAAGTTTTTAAAATATTCATTATGTACATGGTTTTCTGTTCATGAAGCTCATCTTGGGTGTGTAACTTCCAGCTAGAAAGAAGGAGAGGAAGAGATGGGAGTTTTGTGGTCTGGTAATATTCAACTCAACTTTTATTCAATAAGACAAGAAGGCCTTGGAGTATAAAATCCAACTGCACTGGCTTTTATTGTCCTCACTGTAAACAGAAAAGAAAGATTTCAGACTCAGTATATCTTCAGGTCATAGACTAGAATCAACTAAAGTTGACACCAACAGGAAAACAATTGGCAGGTACTCAACCGACATGTATTTCAGCTGGGTACATTTTAAGTACCTCTCATTTAAAAGAGAAGTCCACTAGCAGTGATTATTTCCAGTATACAGTCATGAGCTTTCAATCAACAGCTCGTTCTTTGGAACTCAGTGGAAACCTCAGTGAGGCAAAAGCAGAAACCACGAAGCCACAGGGATGTCACAACTCCCATGAATTAGTGTGACTTCAGAAAAACAACCACCAATCTTTAAACAGCTTAAACAAAATGCTAAGTAAATCAAGTCTCCATCATATATGCTAAGCCTGGGTTGTGGAAATGTTAACAGCTAACTATAGGTTATTACAATGAAGAAAACATGTTGCAATTGACAGCAGCTGGGAAAGCTGTGAAACTAAACACCTATATAAACCAGACCTAAAAACCAATTTGGCAATACAGGAGAGAATTTCATAATCTTCCTTTTATACTCACAACATTTTTATAAGTATTTCTATTAATCCTTTAGCAATAATTTTGTTCTTTTAACCCAATGTGAGGAGTTGGCATGAATTACATGAAAAGGGAACTAGTGAGTGAGACTGGTAAATATATTGGCTGCCTGAAGATATTTGTGAAATGCTCTGCATGCCTGAATTTAAGAGTGGCACACATCCTGGATGCTCATCTATGTGTTCATTTTTCATGTAATTTCATTTTTATGTATTCAAGCTAAGTGTTTTTCCCCCACTTTTCTTAAAGGGATATTAACTTAAAAGGCCTATAGAACTCTGCCTATCCAGGCTGGCATAGTATACTTTATTCATTCTTAACTTGATTTTAGTATTATAACTAAAGTTGGAAATGTACATGTAAAATACCTGAACAGGTAAATGGTGAAAATAATTATCCCTCCCATCACACACTGTCCCACAGAGAACTACTATTTAAAGCTTCTTAAGCATTTTTTTCTGGGCTTTTCTACACAGCTTATTGTGCACAGCTTCCTTTTTTTCCTCTTCATATCTTAGGAAGAGTTCTATGTCAATATATCAGTATGTAGAAAGGTGACTCATTTAAAAAAAGTGGCTGCTGCAACGTAATCCATTATATGAATATCCCATGACTTATCCAATAATTTTCCTTTTAATGAGCATTTTAGAATATTTCTAGACTCTAATTTATTGTTAATAACAATGGACACATGTCTTTCATACACATGCTAAGCATGTCCGTAAGATAGATTCCTAGAAATAGAATTGTCAGGTTAAATAGTATCCAAATTTAAAATTCTGAAAGATATTTCTAAATTGTGCTTCAAAGATATTGTACCAATGTACATTTTTATTAACATTATTTAGAATCGTTCATTTCCCCACGCTTTCTCCAATGATATATATTACCAATTTTTTTTGGCCAATATAAAAGTGAAAATTGTATTTCGCAGCTGTTTGAAATTTTAATATTAAATTAAGAGTGAAATGGAGCTTCTATTCATATATTCCTAAGCTTTTTGTATTTTCCTTTTGTGTATTGTCTTTGTGTTCTTTCCCCTTCTTTCTGTTTTTAAATTGATTTATATGCTAAAAAGTTTAAACCTAAACACAGTCATATGTGTTGCAAATACTTTTTTCTTTTCTCTTGGAAATCAGAACATATTGGCTCTAAGATATCTTTAAGTAGTGAAGTTGATCAATTTCCCCCCGCATCAGTGTTTAATTGCTTTTCGTCAAAATACAGAGTAATTTTTTTTTTTAAGATTTTATTTATTCATGAGAGACACGGAGAGATAGAGAGAGGCAGAGACACAGGCAGCGGGAGAAGCAGGCTCCATGCAGGGAGCCTGACATGGGACTCCACCCTGGGTCTCCAGGATCACACCCCGGGTTGAAGGCGGCGCTAAACCGCTGAGCCACTCAGGCTGCTCAAAATACAGAGTAATTTTTGCAGAGAAATAAACGGCTGTGTTATTTTAAGTAATTAAAAGCAAAGACAAAGTTTTAGTTGCTGTTCTTTTAAGAATAAGTACATTTTAGAGGGGTTTTTTATTGAGAAATATTAGGTTCTAAGTGTTATCATCTATAACATGTGAGCAAACCTTAGCACTCATTTTTTGAGAGTATTAATATAAGCTTCTGCCAGGGGAAATTTGTTTCTACTGGTTTCCTTCTGGACTGGAAAGTAGCAGTCACCACAAGAATCCCCTGCTACAGGGGTGGGTGGGGGTGGGGAGGTGATTAAGCAACTCAGGTTTTTTTTTTGTCTAAGAGCCCCAGAGCTTCCAGTTTGCCCAGTTACAGGGACCTGGTGAAATCAGTAGGGCTGCAGTATATGAAGTTACAAGGCAACCTCTCGTTCCTCATTTTAAGGCTTAACCTGCTCCTTGCATCATAACAGATTGCCTTGTGGCTTCCAGCGTGCCTCAGACAACTTGACCGAAACGGATACCCCTGGGGGTTCATGGCTTGGCCTCTGATATAACCTGCTGGGGCAAAACCCCAGCCTGAACTGGAATTGAACTTTTTAAAAAGTAACCAAATAGAAAATATAGAATTGTAAAACAATGATATGAGGAGATTCCAAAACCAAAAGGAAACTTACCTGGAACTAATGTCAGTTACAAAGTCGGTTACAGCGGACAAAATCAGTAGGAAGAACCACAGCAACTTTTAAATGCCATTTGGGGAAAGTGCCTATGGGTTTAGGACTATAATTGAAGCTACCCCACTACCACTTACCAAATTACCAAATTCGATGAACATTCCTGTTCTCTGAGTTGCCTTTTCTCCATAAATGTATGCTGTTTGAAATTAAAACCTCTGCAAACATTAAAAAGTAAACTGCTAGTGTCTGCTTTTTTTCTCTAAACTTATACGGGCATTATATTCAGCACCATTCTGATTTATGCCCGACGGTTCTCTGCTGAGATTATAGGTGCTACCTCATCTCCAACAGTGACTTTATCTCCCCATCGTGCCTAGTGAACTCCTGGACAAACAAATCTCCATATCATTGATTTGTTGTACTTGAGCTAAATACACTTTCACATGCCTGGGATCTAGGGAGCCATCACCTCAACAAAAGCCTTAAAAGGTTAATCAGAGGGACAGGACAAAAATATAAATTCAGAAAATTAAACACCCTCATCTTCAGGTCTAAAGAAACCTGTTGCCAGGGTTTGCTAGTGCTGGAAAGGTAAACTACAAGGAAGCATTAGTGGCATTTCTAAGTGCCATGTGGGATAACCTCTGTATAAATGACCATCAACAGGCACAACAGGGAGAGTCATTTACCTCTATTTGACTAGTTCGAGTGAGTTTCTCTGCACAAAGCAATATATATGGTTCTCCCGCAGAAATGAAGATATCTGCATGCCACCATCTTCATAACTGTTGCATACTGCTTTCTGTATGTGTGTGTGTACGTATGTGTGGGTGTGTGCATGTGTGTGTATATGCTTGTATGTACACACACACTCATCCACATGAGTGCACCACAATCCAGACAAAAACCTCCATTTACCTTCTCCAAGCTCTGGGCTAAGCTAGTTATTCTTGTAGACTTTTGCTGAACACATACAACAATCTCTCCAGCTGATGCTAAATTTGCCTCCATTTTGAGGGCCTTCTTGATGCCACTGCCTTAATCTACAGTCTAGATGGATTTTCTGGATATCTGGGCTTCTGTGCACATGAAGATTTAACTCTCTAGGGACCAGACTCCTTATTTTTGTTACCGAGCTCTTTTTTTTTTCCTGTTCCATTCTGGTGCTCAGATCGTGAGGAGATCTGGTCTGGGTGCTTGTGCCTGGAGTATGGCCATCAGCTCTCACAGCGAGGAGATTAAGAGCAAAGGCCTCACAGTCACTGGCTGGTCTCAGACCTCTGACCAGCAGGGAGACCCAGGACCAGGTGCTTCATTTCTGAGCCTCAGATTCCTAATCTGCAAAGTGGGGCAGTAACCTGAGTGAGGATTACATGTGATGATCCATTTGATATCTTTCTAGCATTGCTTGGCACATAGTGAGTCCCCCATAACCATAGACATTCTTATTGATTTCACTCTTTCTGTGGGCAGACTTGCATCAGGGTAAAAGTGGTGTGCCATGGTTCTGGTGAATTCCATCAGGGAACAGGTCCATCAACAAGGCAGGAGGTAGGAGGCATGTGGGACCAATTTCTAGTTGATAAAACCTAAGACTATTACCACAATAACCACGGTAGAATTATAAGGTATTTTTTTAACCAAGAATTGAAGAAGTTATTAGGGTAAAAGTCTTCCTTAAGAAACTCTCATTAAGGGGGCACCTGGGTAGATGAGTCTGTTAAGCATCTCCCTTTGGCTCAGGTCCTGGATCAAGCCCCATATTGGACTCCCTGCTCAGCCTCAGAAGAGTAGGCTTCTCCCTCTGCCTCTGCCCCTCCCTCTGCACATGTTCTCTCTCTCTCTCTCTCTCTCTCTCTGTGTGTGTGTGTGTGTGTGTCTCATGAATAAATAAATAAAATCTTTTCAAAAAATAAAATAAAGTTGAGTGGAAAAGAGTAGCTATACTGGCAGCTGGCTGGGAATCAAAGGTAAATGCATTTTCAGAAAGTAAAATAGGAGTGAAAATCTGAAGAGATTTGCTGCAATGTCATCAGAAAACTGTTAAAGGAACCCAGGAAGGGTAAGTTTCATGGGGCAAATAGCGCTTTAAGCCTTCTAGAACAGGGGTCTGCAAGCTTGTTCTGAAAAGAGCCAGATAGGAAGTATTTTCAGCTTTGTGGGCCATAGAGTCTATATTCCAATTACTTAATTGCCGTTGTCACGTGAAAGCAGCCATGGACGATATGAAAGCAAATAGGCATGACTCTCTGTTCCATAAAAATTTATTTACAAAAATAGGCAGCCACCACATTTGACTGGTTGGCAATAATTTGCTGACTCCTCTTCTGGAACACCAATGATAGTAATCATCATCATGAGAGTCGTTTTTAATAATTAAATCTTTACCTCATGTCAACCACTGGGCTAAACTCTTTTTTTAACTTATCTGATTTTCTTATAACAGTATGAGGAATATACCATTATTACCTCTATTTGTCAGAGGGGAAACAGGCTCAGAGAGTTACTTATCTTGTTTTCTCATAACACTTTACTGTCACACAGATAATCAATGTTGGCCAGAATTTATGCCCAGGCAATTTGGCTCCAGGGATCGAATACTCTTAATCACTGTACCATTTTGCCTCATAAGTGGGAGTGGGGTGGGATGTGGGCAGAGGCTATTCTAATTACCTATTCATCTCCAACTTCTCCTAAATGGCCACCAGTTTAACAGTGGCAAGGTCATGCCGGCTCCTGACTTAAACTTTTATGATAAGTGTCCATTTACCCCATTTGCTCCTATTTGCTTTGGCTACTTTGTGTGGCTCAAATACACTTAACCCTTTACATGGCCCCCAATTCCCTGAAGGATCTGGACCTGGCATAGCAAGCCAGTTTCGTACCAAGTTCTCCCTTTGTCTCTGCATTTCAACTCCCCCATCTTCCTTTTCCTGGAAGATTTATGTTCTGCTTTTTGCTTTACACATTTGTATATGATATTTCCTCTGCCAGGATTATTCTTCCCCCTCTCTTCTTTTGCTTGACTTATCTCTGATCAAATCTGAGTTTAATCATCCTATCTTCACTGAAGACTTCTCTGATCCTGTGAGCATGTGACTTTCTTCCATAGGATGCTACAGCTTATAATTTCATATTCATCTATCTGATCATTTGATAAATGTTTTTTTTTCTACATTAAAACAGAGTTTCTCAACCTCAGCACTATGGGCATTTCAGGCTGGATGACTTCGTGTGAGTGTGCACGCATGTGTGCATGTGCACACATGAGAGACACAGTCTGCATCATATGATGTTTAGCAGCCTTCCTGGCCTCTACCCACAAAATGCCAGTAATGGCCCTCCCTTCACTCATGAAAACTAAAAAAAATGTCACCAAACATTGCCAAATGGCCTTTGAGGAAGGAGAATCTCCTCTAGTTGAGCACCACTGTTCTAAAAGGAAAATTCGATGAAGAGAGGGACCATACAAGAAAGAAGCAAGAAGGAGGTCTTATGTTGTTTATTCTAGGTCATCAAGGTTTGGCTAATGCCAGCGTTCCTGTCATGTAGCCCTCTCTGCCTGGGTGGCTCAGCGGTTGAGTGTCTGCCTTTGGCTCAGGTGTGATCCCGGGGTCCCAGGGTGGAATTCAGCATCGGGCTCCCTGCATGGTGCCTGCTTCTCCTCCCTCTTCCTATGTCTCTGCCTCTCTCTGTGTGTCTCTCATGAATAAACAAATAAAATCTTAAAAAAAAAAAATAGCCCTCTCTGAGCAGCCCCCTCCCCCGCCACTGCTCCACTTGAGGTAGTAATGGTTTGTCACTCTTATAGCCTTGGAGTCCAGCACTGTCCCTTGCTGGTTCCCTTAAGCCTTGCTAGTAAGTGTTCCTCAAATTTGTTGAGACTGACTGCTACAAAGGCTACGTGTATATTTCTCACCATTGAATACGCAGTGCTGGTCACAACGAGCTCCCAGTAAAAATGTGTCATATGAATAAATGAAATGGCATCTGTTTTTCTTCCTTTCTCTGATCTGCTGCCTTTATCTGCCTCAATGCTTTGCTAGACCCAAACTCAAGAGTCTTCACCTGGTTTGATATATGGATTCCAACTCAAATGAGGGCTTCTAGGACACACCCCGAAGTATTACACTTGACCTCATCCCTATCTCTAATTCCTGCTGTGTCTACTTCTGTAACACATCACCTCTACACCTCTTGGGTTTGGGATCCTTCCTGCCAGTGGACAAAATTCTTTGTTGAGCTTTACTACTTCATCTAGCCTAATACCAACCGTGTTAAACAAAATGCTTCAGTTAACCTTTGTCTTGAACTGATGATATTTAATACCACATATACAAATTAATAATAAAAACATCTGCTTTCAGAAATGACTTTTTCTCAGTAATTATGAAGATGAAGTCATCCGTTACTCCTGTTTCATTTCAGAAGACTACTAGCTCAACAGATACTGTGACAATATTATTTGATCTGCAATATTTCCAAACCAAGCAAGAACTTCACACATACTCCACAAACCCAGCTGTCCATCCCTGGAATAAATAACATTTGTTCTTGAAAAAAAGAAAGTGCAGACAAGAAGCTAAGTAATTAAGGATTTATATAAGAGTTCAGATCTCACTGAGACAAATTCCCAATTCTCAAGCCCTTTTTGATCCCTCTAGACTCACAAATTCTGATCAGGACCTTCGACTCTCTTTCTTTTGAAGAATTAATAAAAGATAAACCCTAACAACATTTTACTAAAGGTGCTATATAGTTTTTCCATGTTAGAATAAGAGGCTACTTAATTTTTCTCTTCAGTTTGAATAGCTGAAAAATAACTGTTATTTAAGTATATCAATGCATTTAAACAAGCCTTACCTTTGCTACATATTCACAGGGCTTACAATTACAAACTCTTCAATTTCTGTAGCCTTTTTAGGAAATATAGAGAAATGAAAGTAAGAAAGACAATCACTCCGAGATATCCCACAGGGAAGAGAGAGGAAGCTGCCAGTTCTTGGAAAGTCAAGTCTGCACAACTACATTGTTTGATTTTAGAAAGAAATTTGTTCATGCCCATATTTATTTCCTTGTTTTCTAGCCTCTCTTATACCATTAAACAAGAGGTCATCCCAGGGCAATATATGTAAGTAAATGTTATTGATATGAGGTACAGTGTACAAATTACAAAGTATGTAAAAATTAATATCAATGGTCACAGAAAAAAATTGCAATGTGGAAAAATGAAAACAACTGTGACACTAGCATAAAAGTTTTGCGGAACTTATCTTTCATTTAATGATTTAATATTTTAACAAATTAAAGGGAAGAGGATTCTCTTTTGAAGATTTTAAATTTATCATGGTTAAGGCAGGGTCCTGGCTTAAGGGAGGATCTCAAAAACCATTTTGTGGGAGCATCTGGGTGCTGGGTGGCCTCAGTGGTTGAGCGTCTGCCTTTGGCTCAGGCCATGATCCCTGGAGGCTGGGATTGAGTCCCACATCCTGCTCCCCATGGGGAGCCTACTTCTCCCTCTGCCTATATCTCTGCCTCTCTCTCTGTGCCTCTCATGAATAAATAAAATCTTTAAAACACACAAAAAAAACATTTTGTGAACGATTAAACATCTTAAGAGAGAATAGAATCATTTGAACCACCAGAAACCAGATGCCCTCAGATGAAATGAATGGAGAAAACAACTTTTCTTTTGGATTATGAGATCTTTTAGGTTGTTTTACATGATACCCCAAACATCAACAAACAAGTTTGAAACAAAAACATTAATTTCCTTAAAAGCAAAGTTTCTTTTTGTTTTTTTTGTTTTTTTTTTTTTAATTTCTGATGAATGGGGATCCCTGGGTGGCTCAGCAGTTTAGCACCTGCTTTTGGCCCAGTGTGTGATCCTGGAGTCCGGGATGGAGTACCACATCAGGCTCCTGCATGGAGCCTGCTTCTCCCTCTGCCTGTGTCTCTGCCTCTCTCTCTCTCTCTCTCTCTCTATGTCTCTAATGAATAAATAAAACGTTAAAAAAAATTCTGATGAATGTTTTATGGAGAACTTGTTGCAATATGTATAAAAGGGAAATCTAAAAAAAAAAAAAAGAGGTAATTTTTCTGACTGGCTTCAGTAAGTGAAAGGGATGAATTTTTTTTTTTTTTAATTTACTTATTCGTGAGAGACACAGGGAGAGAGAGGCAGAGATACAGGCAGAGGGAGAAGCAGGCTCCATGCAGGGATCCCAATGTGGGACTCGATCCTGGGTCTCCAGGATCACACCCTGGGCTGCAGGCAGGCTCTAAACCGCTGAGCCACCCAGGGATCCCCTGAAAGGGATGAATTAACTGAGCTACTTCTCAAAGCCCCCTGGATACTATCGTGATTAAACAAAAGAGCCTCCCCAAAGAGATTAATTAATTTAGATAAAATGTTGACTAAAGGTTCCTATCCTCTCCTCATGCAATAACAGACAAATGTCTGAGGAAGAAGAGTCCTTTCTAGAACATGTCTTGAAGTGGATCCAAGGTTTCTCCCTTCTTAATGAGGCAGTAAAAGAAGTAGTTCCATGTTTGAAGAAACAGTAGAATGCATGGTTTCCTTTATTTAAAATTATTTTAGTTTTGTAATATTTTTTAATATTTTTTTATTCATCTAAGAGAAAGAGAGAGCCCCTCCCCCCTTTGAGAGCAGTAACGGGGTGGGGGGAAGGAGCAGAGGAAGAGGGAGAGGGAGAAGCAGACTCTCTGCTGAGCCAGGAGCTCTACCCCATCCCGGAGCTGGATCCCAGGACCCCAGGATCATGACCTGAGCTGAAGGCAGACGCTTAAACAACTGAGCTACTCAGACACCCTTCAAATTATTTTATTATATAAATTTTCAGATGTACGGAAAAGTTAAAACATTTTATAGTGATTACCCATGATGTACCTACCACCTAGATTCTGTCATTAACTTTTTACTATACTTTACTACATATCTATCCCTCCATGCCTCCATCAATCCATCAATCTATTTTATGGTTTAATGTAATTCAAAATTCAGCATGCATATCTTTAACGAGAGTTTAATTTTGTGATAGTTTTCCTCCTTTTGAGATAAGATTTGCACATAGCGAAATGCAATGATCTTAAGTGAATATCCATGGAGTTTTGACAAATGCATACATTATAATATTTAAAACCCTATCTGGATATAAAACACCACATCACTCCAGAAAGCTTTCATACACTCTCCCTAATCAATACTCACTCTCTCTAAACTTGAGACAAATATTGTTCTGAATTTCTCTCATTATAGATTTTTGCCTTTTCTAGAAATTCATATTCTTTTGCTTTGCTAAAAATGTATGTTAATTGAAAAATAGAATAGGTACTCTGCTCTATATGATTTCTTACACTCAGCATAATGGTTTTAGAAATTGACTATGTAGCTGCATGTAACAATATTTTTCCTCTTTTTATTATTGAATAATATATTCCATTATGTGAATACACTATAGTTTATTTATCCATTTTCCTATTGACAAATATCTCAGCCATTCCCAGTTTGGGGCTATAATGAGTAATACTGCTATGAACATTCATGCAGAACTCATTTTGTGGATGTATGTTTTCATTTTTTGGGTAAAAAAAATGGAATTGTTTTAATGTTTAATTTTATGTCAAAATTTTTAAGAAACTGCTAGATATATTTCGAAATTGATTCTTCCATTCTGTATTCCTACTAATAAATTATGCAAGTTTCCATTTGTTCCATATCATCGCTGACATTTGGTGTTGCCAATCTTTTTAACTTAAAATTAGACATCTGCCTATAAAAAGATTAATTTTAGGCCTTACTTCACACCAGATAACAATTAACTCAAAACAGATCACAGAAAAACTTTGTGATCTTGTGTTAGGCAAAGACTTCTGAGATATCACACCAAAGGTACGATCCATAAAAGGAAAAAATAGTAAATTGGACTTCATTAAATTCAAAAACTTTAAGTTTCAACAAATATCACTAAGTAAATGAATTAATGAGTTTCAGACTTGGAGAAAATATTTGCAAATAATATATCCGATAAAGGACTTGTGTCCAGAATATATAAAGAACACTAATGACTCTTATTATTATTATTAGAAGGCAGTGATCCTATTTAAAAATTGGTAATGATGGACACCTCGGTGGCTCAGCAGTTGAGCATCTGCCTTCAGCACAGGACATGGTCCCGGGATCCCAGATCAAGTCCCATCAGGCTTTCCTTGAGAAGCCTCTCTCTGTGTCTCTCATGGATGAATAAATAAAATCTTTAAAAAAAATTGTTATGGGACTTGAATAAATATTGCTCCAAAGAAGATATACAAATGGTAAACAAGCACATGAAAAGATGCTCAAGCCATCAGTCATGAGGGAAAGGCATATCAGAACCATCAGATACCACTTCATACCCTCTAGATGGCTAGAGTCAAAAAGACAGAAAATAAGAAGTACTGTTAAGGGTGTGGAAAAACTGGAACAGTGCTTATAGGAATGTAAAATGGTGCAACCACTCTGGAAAATAGTTTGGCATATTCTTAAAATGTTAAAAATAATTAGACCATACAACCCAGTAATTCCATTCCTAGGAATGAAAGCATGTTTACACAGACTTCGGCACAAATGTTCACATTAGAAATAACCAAAATGTGTAAACACCCAATGTCCATCGACTAGTGAATAGATAAACAATGTAAGGTATATTCATATTATAGAATAGTATTCAGCAAACTGCTCATCATGTAGGTACAACATAGAAGAACCTCAAAAACAGTATGTTGAATGAAAGAAGCTAAGGACAAAAGGCCATAGAGTGTATAATTCCATTCATACCAAATGGCCAGAGAAAAGCACATCTATAGAAACAGAAAGTAGATTACTGGTTGCCTAGAACTGGGGGCGGGGGGGGGGGGGGGGAGAAAAATGACTGAAAATTGGCATGAGGAATATTTTTGAGGTGGTGAAAATATTCTAAAATTGGATTTTGATGATGGCAGCAAAATTCTGTGAGTTTACTAAAAATTATTGAGGTTTACACTTAAAATGAGTGAATTTTATGGTATGTAAATTATACTTCAATAAAGCTGTTTTAAAAAAATGTTTCCACAAAGAAAACTGCAGGCCCAGATGGCTTCCCTGTGAATTCTACCAAAAAATTGAGAAAGAAATATCACCAAATATTACAAAAACTCTTACAAGGAACAGAAACATAGGAAATATTTCTTAAATAATGTTTTTGTAGGCCAGGAGAACTTTTATACAAACCCAGAAAATGACACTACAGAAAGGGAAAATCGTGGACCAATTTTTTTGTGTGTGCGTGAACATGGATACAAAATTCCTAAACCAAAAATCAGCAAGTTGACCCCAACATTATGTATTAATAATACTATATCATGATCTAGATGGGTCTAGGTTGAGTAATAAACAAAAGTCATTCCATATTTCTGATGCAAAAGAAAATAATAATAAAATTCAATATTCTTTAATTATAAAAGAAGAAAGACCTCTTTGCAAGGTAGTAATGAAAGAAAGTTAATTTAATCCATTAAAGAGTATCTATAAATACATTACAGCAAACATGGTATTTAATGCCAAAACATTGAAAGCTAAGCACCTGAGATTAGGAATGAGATGAGAATATCTGTTATTACTATTTCTATAAATGTTGCTGTAGAGATCATTGCTGATGACATTAAGCAAGAATAGAAATAAGAGATATAACTAAAGGTACAAATGAAGGAAGATTATAAAGCTGTCATTATTTAAAATGGTTGGGTATATAGAAAAACCAAGAATGTGGAGTTAAAGGCTTAAGAGTAATCATGAATTTAATAAGAACACTGAATAAAAACCAGTTTTATAGCAAGCCTCAATTTTATGTCTATGTGCCAATAACTAACAATTGGAAGATGAATTGTAAAGAAGTTGCTGTTTATCATAGCAAAGAGTTTAAGGCACCTTGTGTAACAGCAAGGATAAATAGCAGAGCAGAATCAGATTCAACAGGACTTCAGACAGCAAAATGATCCAATGAAGACTATAAAATAACTGTACTTGTAAATTAAAAAAAAATAAAGACTTAAAATATAAAGAAAAAAGATTGCAAAATGACTAAGGATATACAACAAAGAAACAAATATGTATCCTAGCAATTTTAAAATGGATATAAGAATTTGAAAGGATAAAGAGCAAATCAAATGGATGAAGAGAAATTTCATATACGAGAAGATGGATAGATTCGTTTTTTAACATGTAACATAAAGAAATAAGGTCATGGGGACCCTGAGTGGCTCAGTCAGTTAAGTGGGTGACTCTGGATTTCCACCCAGGTCATGATCTCTGGATCCTGAGATCAAGTCCTACCTCAGGCTCTGTGCTCAGTGTGGAGTCTGCTTGAGATTCTTTCTCTCCCTCTCTCTCTGTGCCTCCCTGCTCTCTAAAATAAATAAATAAATAAATAAATCTTAGAAAAAGAAATAAGATGATTAAAAATATTACAAATAAATGAAAAGACATGAGAACAGGATGGGGAATTGTAAGATGGGGAGTATAACATTTTTAAAAAGAGATTTTATTTATTTATTTATTTTAATTTTTTTAATTTTTATTTATTTATGATAGTCACAGAGAGAGAGAGAGAGAGGCAGAGACACAGGCAGAGGGAGAAGCAGGCTCCATGCAGCCCGGGAGCCCGACATGGGATTCGATCCCGGGTCTCCAGGATCGCGCCCTGGGCCAAAGGCAGGCGCCAAACCGCTGCACCACCCAGGGATCCCCTATTTATTTATTTTAGAGAGAGAGAGACAGCAAGCATGAGTGGGGGTAGGAGCAGAAAGAGAGGGAGAGAGAGAGAGAGAGAATCTCAAACAGACTCCTACTGAGCATGGAACCTGATATAGGGCTCCACCCCAGGACCCCAAGATCATGACCTGAGTCAAAATCAAGAGGCAGACATTCAACTGACTGAGCCACCCAGGTGCCTCAGAGTGTAACTTTTGAAGAGATAATATCTGAATTTATTTTTGGAATACTTAAAAGACATCAAAACTCAGGTATGGACATAGATGAAATATTTTTGAGTGAAATAAAAAAAATCAAGTCACAAGTAAATACATATGGATTGATTTCCTATAAATCAACATAAAAGCACACAAAACTAAATGATCTAATGTTTAGGTACTCCAGAGATTATATAAATATTGAGAAAAGCAAGAAAATGGGAAACAAAAAAAATCACGATGGTCATTACCTTTAGGTAATGAGAAGGAAATGGAAACGATCCACAAAGTTTTAAGGGGATGGGTAATGTACTACATGTGAAACTAGATTACAGGTACATAGGGTATTTGCTTTGTTATTTATCTTTATACTCTTCTCAAATGGAAGAGCAGACAGTTCACAGAAAAATAGAAACCGCTTCCAAGTATGAATGCATAGCCAGTATTACAACATGTACAAAATATAAATTGGAACAATAAGCAAACATTTTTCACCTATTGGATTTAGACAAAAATTTTAACATGTGGTAACATAGAGCTGACCAGAGTTTAGAAAAACAGACACTTACACATTGTTGGCCAAAGTGCAGGTTGATTCAAACACTTCACAGAGCGTGTGGTAGTATTGCTCATAATTCCATAAACCTTGCACCTCATAAATGTCCATCAGTGGGTACTGACTGAGTAAACTAGGGTGTATCCATAAAGTCTAACACTGTACATCATTAAAGATAATGAAGGAGGTCTACATGTGCTGATAGAGAATAACTTCCAAGAAAAACTATTCAGCGAAAATAACAAGATGCAGAACAGTGTGGATTTTGGGTTTGCTGCTATTCATACAAAAAGAGAAGTATATGTGTGTCGTATACTTGGCTGTGAAAAGGCAGGAAGTATTACCGGAAGGATAGCTACACAAAGAAAAGAAAAGCCTGGTAAAAATGGTTAAGTCTGGGGAGAAGTGAAACAATGGTTCTAGGCTGTACTTTCTTTCCACTATTATCCTTTGTTTTAACCTCCTGTATTTTTTATCACATGCAAAATTTGGGGAAAAAAAAAAAGTCATCTGCATACAAAGATTCACCATGATGACAATAGGGGAAGCAGTCATGTCTACATCACTGCAATGATTCTCTCTATATTAGGAATTTATTTATAACTAAAGCCATGATTTAAAGCCTCTTAACAAAATGAATTTTTGTTTTATTTAACACTCCTCAAGTTATCATTGGAAGAAAAACCTATTGCATGAAATTTCTAGTACTGTCTGGGTTTATCTTGCTCGGAAATAATGAAAAAAAAATGCTGTTTCAAACATTTAAAAAAAAGGTTTGCTGAATATCTCCTTTGAAATGTATAAATATAAAAGCAAACAATAGAAATAATTTTAAGATACCTATTTTGGGATCCACTCTCCAAAATTGGGTGTGTTATTTAATTTCACTTTTTATCAGTTGTTCATTTGGGGTCAAACTTTCTGCAGTTCCATAATGGAACTTGCCACTCTATTTTCAGAGGCGCAGATGGTGGAAAAACGTTTCACAAGTAAACCATTTTATTTGAGTGGAACTGAATTAGCTTTTCCAACCCACAATTTCCAAATACGATGTCAGAAATGAAATACACCCTGCTACACCCTAGTGGTGTGGCGTTGGGAAAATCATGGCATCTCTCAGAAATACAGTCTCCTTCTCTGCAAAATGAGAATCCCTGGTGCCTTTGTTTTATAGTGTTGTGAGATTAAATCCCCTGGCACATCCCTTTGAATGGATCCTCAGCCCTGGCTGCCCTCAGCATCACTGGACAGCATTTTAAAACACTAATACCTGGCCCCATGGAGGCCAATTAAATCAACATCTCTGGCCCTGGGCCCTCACATCTGCATGTTTCAGAGCTCCCTTGATGATTCTCATGTGCAGCTAGAATGGAGAACCCTGGGCTGACTCTGGACCAGGGAGACCATCATATCTTCCAGCTGCTAAAAATACTGATATTTGTATTGGAGAGACACTAGTGAAGTCATGAGACTCCATAAGCAAACAGATCAAGCACTAATTCATTTGTGGTGGCATATGTGGTCCTCATTCATTTTGATTCAAGACATGAGAAGTGCCCATGTTAACCTGCATGGACGCCGCCAACCACTTTATCACCTCTAGCTGCATGACAGGTAGTAGTGACATTATATGAGAAGGGTGGGAGAAGGAGTAAGGAGGAGAAAAGAAACTTGTATTTTAAAAGCAGAAAATCTATTGCTTTATGTAGTGAAAAAGATGCATAACAAATGAGTATGCCACAGGGTAACTCTTGTTCCAGGTCCCAATCACGTATTTGTTTCTGTGTCAATCATGGCTACTCTTTAAAATTACTACCTGTCCTCTCTCTGAGCCTCACCTGGACTTCCTAAAGTCCCTTCCCTCATGCTTTATTTTGTGCACAGTAATTTACCACCTGTATTTTATTTGACTATTTGCATTAGAACATGAGCTCCATGAGAGAAGTGCTAACATCCCAGTTAGTTCTTACACCATTGAGATTTCTTCCTACGCTTCTCCAAAACAAGAGGCCGATCCCTAAGGCAAGAACTTTTTATTGTCAAAGGAAAAGAGATTATGTCATGTATCAAAGCACAGCACAATAGAAAAAACACAAACCAGAGGAAAGTGAAGTGCTTAGAATCAATAATTTAAAAAAGAAAAAAAGTGCTCTCTTCAATAATAGCATTTTCCACACGTGAGCCATTCTTTCCCCCATGTTGGCTTAGTTTGATTAAAAGGCTCGTTTCCAATTCCGCTGGATTGTCCACAACGTTTTCTCCAGCCATTCCTTGGAGATCAGTGTTACACTAACTGGTCTCTAATTCTCTGGTATGGCTCTGGTTCCTTTCTTTAATAATTGGATTCTGCTTGCTGCTTGCTAGCCTTCAGCATTTCCTCCCAAACCAAGTAAACTTGTAACAATGTCAGATAAAGCCTTTTCTCCTTTTATCCTCACTTTCTTTAGAGTCTTACCAAAAATCTTGTTTACTCCTGGGGGCTACAACAAATTATTCTTTCCCCGTTGTTTACAGGACAAATCACATATGTGTGTTGTGATATTAAGCAGTCCAACATACCATTGCACTAGCAAAGGGAGAGCCTGACCTTGCTTTTGGATCCCTGTACTGGATTCAGTGTGTCTGCGAATGTTTCAGCCCTCCAACTGTGTGTGACTTTGGCCAAACAACTTCACCTGTGTAGACCTGAGTTCTAAATCTCACCTACAAAATGGTGACCAGGGTCATGCCAACCCCCACCCCCACTCTAGTTCATGATTGTTTTGTAAAAATAAGTGTGCTCAATAGAAACCATTTGATAAGCTGGCTGAACTTGGTAAGATATAAACAGCTTTAGTTTTAATTTGCTCCCACTAGAACTTGGCAACACTCTCTAGGATAGAACGTTCTCTCATCCAGACACCATCTCCAACAGGTCCAGTTGATTTAGAAGGATTCACTCTCTACATCAAAACATCTGCTTTAGTATAAACATAAATTTTCCTATCATATCCAGTGTAGAGCTTCTTGCCTCTTCCTCAAGCTCAAGTCTGACTTAAGGTTTAGAGAGTTGAAATGAGGAAGGAGAAACAAAACCTACTTTTTGCAGGCTAATATTCTCTGCCTGTGTGCACCAGCCCTGACCGGTTTCCTTTCCGATTGGTCAGCATGCCTGCCCTCCTGCTTCCATGTGTGAAATATTTAAAATATCTCTCATTCCTGACCTTTTCACTGTCCTTTGTCTCCCACCACTCCTGCTACCTCTGGCCAGAGTTCTGAGCACTTTCTTGGGTAGCTAATGTCTTTTGTCGGTAAATATCCAAATGATGGTGCAATTGTACAGCGCAAGAATTGGCTTTTAGAGATATCCATGCACACACTCGTCTTAGTCAAGATCCTTCCAAGATGTCCAAAGCCTGGCTGCCTCTCAGTGTCCTGTGGAAAAATGCATATCCTACCTCCTCCGAATTGATGAAGGACAGCCTCCCCTACTATGGATCTCTTCTCTCTCTCTTTTTGCAATCATCTCCAGCCAGCCTTGGGCTTTTAGACTTTTTCAAGTGAGAGGCCAATCTCTGTGTCCCTCCCCAAACTTTGAAATGTGAGGGACACATTTCAAACTTTCTCAAAAATAACTGTGGCTAAAAGTCCCATCCCAGCACTCCTTAAGCCAGAGAGAGGCCCGTCTGCTTTTTGCAGACACTGTAACAGTTAGTGGAGGGCCCCACTCTCTTGGCCTAGAAGAAGGAAGTACCCTCTCCCCTCCCTAAGGGAGTGAGGGAGAGCTGTCAGTTTCCTTCCAAAGAAGCATCCGAATCTATTTTTTAAAAAATATCTGACCTCCTCTTACCTAGACTCTTGGAGTGATGGTGGCTGAACTGTGTTTCCACTTCCAGCCAATCCTGTGGGGTTATATTTCGCTCTTTTCTTTAGTATGTTGGAAAACCTTTTCATCCTTTGTACCCTTTATAGCTTTAGACTTCTGCTGAACTTCTAAGACAACAGAAAAAATTCCATTCTGTTATGATTTACCTTATTTTCTCTTGCATGTATTTTTTAAAATGTCTGCAGAATACTTAGGACTTTAGTATTGCAAACTTTATCATTGAACAATCTAGAAATATGATAATCTAAGTTTCAGTACACTAGATGTAACATGAACTGGTAAGAAATTACATGACATTATAATTATGAGATCAAATGAGATAATCTGTGGGAATTTTAGGTAAACTTTTTAGTGCTATTCAAAGATTAGTTAGTATGTTAAATAAAACCTGAGTAAAGCAGAAATTAGAGGCAGCTATTAAAGTAATTCAGGCTTACCAAATGTCTACCAGTAGGTAATGTAGATAAAGCTGTACACCTGACTGGTCTGAGGCATGTAAATAGTACCACACAACCCAATCTTCTACCTGAACTCTTAGATGAATCCTAAAATGTTTTAAAATTGATGCACAGCACATTCTCAAAAAGAAGGGAGGGATGAGGAGGGAGAAGAGGGAAGAAGAATAACTGAAGAAAAGAGAAAAATACGAATACCATAAAATGCTCACTATGGCTGCACAGGCTCCTTTTTCTTGTCACATGACATCAGCACCAATCTTCATTTCTCAAACATCTACTCAAATCTTGCCACTTGGCTTCCCTCCTGCTGTAACATAGCTAAAATGTTTCTTTCCAAAATGCAAACACTGCCCTATATGTAATTTATAGTTTTCCAGCTATTTCAGGCAGTTTTTTGTCTCTCCAATTACAATGAAAAATTTGAGACAAAGGCTAGTCTTCCTCTTCTGTGGCTTTTGCAATATGTAACAGACAGTTCAATCCACAGGCAACAATAAATGTATACTCCTTTGCCTTCATTCAAACAAAGTATGACACAAACCTGTGTTGAGAAACCTTAAGGTAAATTGATTTCTGTAGCAGATTTGATTAATTCTAATGTTGCTAAAATGCTCAACAAAATATACATATTGGATAAATACCTCATGGAAATGAATACAGATGCTGGGCTGACAGGAGAGCCTCTGAGATTCTTGGTGCTTCTAGTAAGAGTGGAAATGCCATGTGATATTTTTGTATTTCTGTTTTTGTATCAGCACTTCAGAGGAAACAAAACATATTGTTCACACACACACACATCTGCCAAATGCAGGTAGCTATGCCATTATCTATGATTAAGAACTTTTTTTCAAGACCAAAAAAATCTTACTTTACTTTCAGATTTAGTATTAATTCGTATCAATTGCTTCATTATTGCCTACTTTGAAGCACAGAAGATATGATTTTTGTTTGGTAAAGTGCGAATTCCTAAATGTGCAGAGTGATCAATGAGTAAAGAAAGAGGTTAAAGCAAAAGAAGTGCTTAAGAAATAACTGTGAATCAAGGATTCTGCTATTAGTTCATGTTTTTTTCCCTTTTAAAATTGTAAGAACCCTGCAAAGCACCAGAAAAGACCTTGAGGAAAGAGGTCCAGAGCAGGTGAATAATTTGCCTGAGATCACACAGATCTATGTGATGGCCGAGTCTGTTTTTTGAATCACTACTCCAATTCATACCCCGAAACTCACTTTAGCAGGGCAAATGAGTGTTGGTTGTTAATATTCTGCTTCTATGTTGAGGAAAGCAAAGAATGGGATTGTGTGTAAAACTGTGATATGATAAATTCCCACCTGGGCCTCATATGTATTGTTTTTGTCTCTTGCCTTTGTTTTTCATAGAACACCCATGGAGCCCATCAAATTGCCTGCTCAAAAATCTGCACATGTCCCAGTAGAGCATCACGTCTTAGCAGAGTGTAGGCCATCTTGGTATGAGGGGAGGGATGAAACCTTGGAGTTTTAAAGAATCAAGAAGAGGGTGCCTGGTTGGCTCAGTGGGTTGGGCATCTGCCTTCAGCTCAGGTCATGATCCCAGGGTCCTGGAATTGAGCCCCCAGTTGAGCTCTCTGCTTAGCCAGGAGTCTGCCTCTCCCTCTCCCCTTTCCCTAACTCATTTTTGTGTGGTCTCTCTATGAAACAAATTAAATCTTTTTTAAAAAAAGTAAAGAATCAAGAATAAAGAACTAAAAAGTGGCTAATTGACTAATTCAGACTTTCTAGTCAGAGGTAAGACTTGCACACCCATGGTCAACAAGCTTTGTCAGTTTTCCTCCCTTGGATGATGATCCCCATGGGTCCTCTGCTTCCTAGTTACCCTCCTCTGCCACCTCTCAGCCCTGTCTCTCTGAAAGTCTTAATTTGTATCTCCTTCCCCCTCACCTTGTATATCCATCCTTTCCTTCATCTATCTGCAGCCTCCTTGGTCTTAAATTTCCTTCTTTCTCTACACCTGGTCATCTTCTACTGGCCACAAAATGGAATTGAGTATCAGTAACAGCCATGGCTCCAACCTTTAACAGGTAGCAGAAATCCACTGTGCTCTAAACACTCTCATACATTATCTTTAATTCTCACAATTCTGAATAGAGACCAACTTTGTATTTTGCAACCAAAGACATTGGAAGTTGGGAAAGTTGCTCATGTAAAGGGTGCCACTCTATAGCTTTTAGTATATTCACAGAGCCATGCAACCATTACATAGTCAATTTTAGAGCATTTCACCAGCCCAAAAAGAAACCCACACCCCTTAGCTGCTACCTCCCAGGTTCCCTAACTCTCCAGCTCCAGGCAATCTGCCCTCTGGATCCATATATTTGCCTATTCTAGACATTTCATAGAGTGGAGTCATACAATATGTAGTCTTTCTACCTTTTCCCAATGGAATGTTTTCAAGTTTCATTCAGGCTGTAACATGTACCAGGACTTCATTTCTTTGTGTGGCTGAATAATATTTCATTGTACAGATATGCCCCATTTTGTTAGCCCATTTAGTTTGTTTCTACCATTGGTTACTCTGGAGAGTGCTGCTATGAATATTCATGTATAAAGTTTTTGTGTGGATGTATGTCTTCACTTTTCTTGGGTTTATATTGAGGGTGAAATTACTAGGTCCTTTGGTAACTATGCTAGTTTAACTCTGTTAAGCTGCTAGACCGTTTTTTCAGAGTGGTTGTACCGTTTTACATTCCCACCAGCAATGTAGAAAGGTTCCCACGTGCGTAGGTTCCACACCTATGCTTGTGCCTGTCTGACTTTTTTGTTTTTAAAGATTTTATTTATTTATGAGAGAGAGTGTGTGTGTGTGAAAGAAAGAGAAGGAGAGGGGGGAGGGGCAGGGGGAAAGGAAGAAGCAGACTCCCTCCTGAGCAGGGAACCTGATGTGGGGCTCTATCCAAGGACTCTGGGACCATGAACTGGGCCAAAGACAGTCCATTAATTGCTCTAAGTTTATTTTCCCTATCCACGAGTAGGGGAAAGTAAAACAGCATATATACCTAGCTTCACATAGTGCCTTCTAGATAGTCTGTTTATAAGTATTAGCTCAATATTCCTGTTTTCTTTGATTCTTTTACATTTAGAAGATATCTCAGGTACTGTGCAATTAAAAAAAATTGAGACATACATTTTATATTTGTACACATTTGTTTCTAAACATTTCCAGCCAATATTATGGCTTAGCCTTGAATAGATTTCTTGTCAGGGATCCGTGTCCTTCTGTTCCTAACTTCTCACTCTACGCTTCAGAATACAACTGGAAATTCCTCATACAAAAAGAAAATAATATGGGATATTTTTTCTTTATTACAAAATAGCATCCTCAGGTCTTGTAGCAAGTTGAATGCCATTTTGACACAGCCCCAAGAGAGGTCCCAAGGCAACAAAAAGAGGAAGAGGAGGCCACTCAAGGGCCTGTGACAGTGTGTGTCCTTGAAGGGCAGTGAAACTCTCCTTCTTTTCCCCTCCAAAGCCTCCTGATTTAGTCCTTATATTCCCTACTCGTCAAACCTGGGGAGCTGTAGAAATAAGCAGCACAAATTGGCAGATAATGCACCTTATTTCCATGTAGAAGCAGGTGCATTTTCCTCAGGATAAGTGGTGCGATGACACTGATCTGCTCTGACAGGCCAGCTGATCTAAAATTACTCAGCACACATCGCCACTGGCTAGGGAAGCTTCTCCCAAGAGCTTATTCTGAAACTCTTCAATCCCCCGGGTGCTAATTAAAATTTACTGGATAATATTTGCAAAGCTCAATGGCCCTAGTTACAGCAATTATCAGTTACTAAATGTTAGTGCCAGAGATGTCACCTGATGATTGGCTTTTTTATTCAGGAGGATTGTCCCTCTTCCCCCTCCCCTGATTCTTTCTTTTCACTTCTTTAAGAAACCAAATGAGCTAAATGTCTCAATTGCCTTCAGAGGAGGGGGGAAGATCACCATTCTACACTTTAATACTTCTTTTCTCATTGGACCACTAGTCACCTAGGGATCTGGGTTTTATTTTTATTTTTATTTTTTTTAAATTTATGATAGTCACAGAGAGATAGAGAGGCAGAGACACAGGCAGAGGGAGAAGCAGGCTCCATGCACCGGGAGCCCGATGTGGGATTCGATCCCGGGTCTCCAGGATCGCGCCCTAGGCCAAAGGCAGGCGCCAAACTGCTGCGCCACCCAGGGGGGATCTGGGTTTTAAACGCAAGCTCCTGATTCCACTT